>NC_137862.1:33942106-34242106 GCF_963924005.1 Protomyctophum bolini
GTGGGGTGTCATACAGTACAGTGACGATCAGGAGTGTGCCATCATGTCCGACATCATCAGCAGACTGTGTAATCTGGCTGTTATGTTGTCGCAGGCACAAAAAAGTGAATCTCTCCGTTTAACCTCTGCTGCCTCCAGAGGGCTCGCTTTTAATTACCAGAGGCTAACAGGCTGACCTTGGGCCTGCCGGGCTCATTTGGAATCCATGCTCGCTGAGATCTGCTTTAGTCTGCTGGGAGATGGGTTGGGGGTAGGCGGGTCACACAGAGCGTGCACATGCCAGCATGTGTGTGTGTGTGTTGCTCCATATATGTTTTGGTTTGTGCGTGTGCAACGTGCGTGTGCATGTGCATGTGTGTGTGTTTAAACAGTTTGCTGGTCACTGGTGTAGGTGTGGCAAACAGAGGGGCTTTGTTCAGTTTTCTCATTCATGTTTCTGCGTTGGGAAATAAAAGAGGAAACGTGCATGCACGTACGCGAGCGCGCACACACACACACACACACACACACACACACACACACACACACACACACACACACACACACACACACATACTGCAACACACACACACACACACACACACACACACACACACACACACACACACACACACACATTGCAATAATATTACAGTATTACATTCATCTACTCATCTACTAGGAAACAAACACTCAAATAAAACAAAAACAAATAAGACAAGCCGGGAATTCAATGGTGGCAGTAAGGCTCTATTAGCTCAATAGTAAAAATGTCCGTACTTGCGCAGGAGAGTGATTCGAATCCGGCTTGGAACAGGAAAGTTGCATACATGACCTTATCCATTTGTAACACACGAGTGGAGCATTTAAGCACTTAAAAAAGCTTTGTTTTCCAGGTAACACTATTACTCGTAACATTTTTTTTTTTATTGTGGTATTGCTACTTTGACTTAAGTAAAAAGAAAAACAAATAGTACTTCTTTCACGACTGGTCTTTTGCCAACTTCTTTCCACAGTACAGACCCTGGTCCCTCATTGACTTTCAGCTTGACCCTCATTACTATGAGCCTTCTCCTGCCCTTGCTTGGCAAGAAGGCTTGGCGTGAGTGTGGGGTGGTGGGGGGGATTGGAGTCTACTGAGAGGGGCAGGCAGATGTCCTCTGCTTAGGGGACTAGAACATGTGTCCTGGCCATGGAGAGATACCGCATCACTCATCACGCATCAGTCTGTCTACTTAACCCGGCCTCTCAGGCCCCACGCCGCCCATTTGATTGACTGTTATTCGGACCTTAGTTAAGTCCAGTTAACTCTAATTAGCGGGTGTAATCGCTACACGGAGCTCAGACCACAAATCTTTTTTGAGGATATTCAGTCTATAGATAATTCAAAAGAAAACTGCAGTATTGAGCCTGGAATTGATGTCTGCCTATGTTCTTGAGCAGTGGATGAAGGACACACTCTTCATTTTCCTGAGCCTCCTGATTGTATTTATTGTTCTTTGACTCCTGGAGGCGAGCTGTTGGTTCCACCCTGTGGCACTGACCTGCTAATCAGCGCTCACAAAGGGAAGCCCGACTGCCTCTAATTTGAGGCAAAGTCCAATTATGCTCTTTTTCCGGGACAATAAAGTTCTTCCCACTTGAGGTCAGGGACACGGCCATCGACAGGCCTGTTAACAAACATCTGTCCAACAGATCCTGCTTCCGCTCGTCTACCAGTAGCCTGGAGTCACAGGCAGGCAACAGAAACTCTCTCTCTTTCACACACACACACACACACACACACACACACACACACACACACACACACACACACATGTATGCACGCACAGAAAAATATATGCACGCACGCGCATGCACACACACTACCTTTACCATTCAGATTTACACGGAGAGACTGCCTCACGGGAGAAGAAAACAGAGTTGTGTCCACTCTCTCCTCTTGAAGACAAAAGGCTGCTTGTGAGCGAGGTGGGGGCAGTGCTATCATTGTGGGAACATAATCAGCCTGTCATTTCCGCTGCCCATGTGCTGTTGTTATCCCCAGGTCCCCCTGGAAGAATGGCCCTTTTGTACTGCCGCTTATGTGGCAGCGATAAAGTTTCTTCTAGGACTTCGTACGTGTTTATATCTGGAGATATGTGAACAGACACAAAATGCTTTGTTTGGCTTTAGTCGTCTGCGTCCGCACGGCCAAAGGTGGGACACCCAGGTCACTGACACCGGGGCTGTCTTTTTTTTCTTCTTTTAATTCTCTCTCTCTCTCTCTCTCTCTCTCTCTCTCTCTCTCTCTCTCTCTCTCTTTCCATCCACACAAATGCAGTCTCTCTGTACATGGCTGCTCAAACCGGGAAATTAGGCAGAGCATGCTGCTTAGTTGCCGGAAAACAGATTCTACCAAACAGCGCCTCGATTGCATAACATAGAAAAACAAAACGGTTGCTTTATATAGTTTGGTGTTAGGACAGCCAGTGGGGTTATTCTTGGGGTGCTGTGTGTCTGATGAGGAGTGCTCTAGGTAGGGGCTCTATATACTTTAGAGGTACTATAATTGGGCCCTATTTTGCATGTATAAGTATCAGGTCTTATGACTTGACTTAAGACCTGGAGGTGTGGCCAATGCTTTTTGGCCACTCAAAATAGCTTAATAGCATTGGCCACACCTCCAGGTTTTTACTTAAGTCATAAGACCTGATACTTAAGACATGCAAAATAGGGCCCGTCTCTCTCTGAGGAGGTGGTCTGAGAAAGTGATTGTATGTAACAGACCCGCATTATTGATATCCAAAATGATGTAATGGATGAAAATGTAATGAAACTGAACTGAGTTATCTAAAATAAAGAAGAATGATATGTTTTACAGTACTTTGTCCAAAGTTGAATCCAACACACAATTAGAAGGATCCGTTGGTTTTTTATTTCCCCCTCTTTTTTAAACATTCAATCTTTGTATCAATATCCTCAACCACTCCGTAGAATGTATGCCAGACAATCAGCTCAGTGGTAGAAACATCAATTATCATCATCAAAGTTCAACCCCGTCACTGGGATTAGCGTCACCGACTGCTTTGGCAATTGCACCACACACGTTTGA
This sequence comes from Protomyctophum bolini, assembly GCF_963924005.1. Taxonomy (NCBI): domain Eukaryota; kingdom Metazoa; phylum Chordata; class Actinopteri; order Myctophiformes; family Myctophidae; genus Protomyctophum; species Protomyctophum bolini. Next base: position 33,945,180 of record NC_137862.1, read on the forward strand.
CAGGTCAGGTCACCAATGGTGGAGAACCTACTGATAGATAGCCAACGAAAGTAAGTGTGACGACATCCATGGTCTTTGTGCAAGTTTCTAAGCCTTAATAATGTATGTATTTAACGCATCCTGTGATGGCAGTCCAATTGAGGTTGGGATTTCTAACATTGTGGGATGGTGGACGAATTAGACAGGCTCACATGGCTGCACTGTACGTACGAGGACAAATCACGGGCCAGAAACTTCAATAGCAAGACGTGTACACCCATAGAGAAGAGAGTTCACTTTGCTAACACACTTGCATTCAGTGTGCACACTTTTCTCTGTGATGAGTGGAAAATAAGGCCTCCAAGTATCTTGAATGAAAGCCATCTCTGTGTGGTTTTTAAGACTGCTGTCTCTCTTTGGGTTCAGTCTTTGAAATACAGTTAAGACCTTTGATGGAGGTTCTCTGCCAGCCTCATGGAAAGAGAGGAAACACATAGCGAGAGAGGGGAGAGAGAGAGAGAGGGGGAAAGGGAGAGAGAGAGAGAGAGAGAGAGAGAGAGGGGGGAGAGAAAGAAGCAGAGATGGAGATGAAGGCAGACAGAGAAGCAGTTTTTAGGGAGAGGAAAAGAGAGAATATAAAACTTTGAATGTTTGCTGGCTTTGGATGTTAACGCCTTGCGGCTTTCTCCACCTCCCTACAGCAACTGTATGCCGCCCAGCTTGCCAGCATGCAGGTCTCTCCCGGAGCCAAGATGCCCCCTCTTCCCCAGCCCCCGAATGCCGGTGGGCCCATTTCTCCCTCCTCTCTGAAGAATGACAAGAGGTCCTCCAGCCCCGGCAGTTACATTAAGGTACCCATCCTCCCCATCTTCGGCCTTAAGCAGCACTTGATCTAGACTCCTTGGTCCTGTCTCAGTAAAACAGCAAGCAGCGTCGCTGCGCACCGCATCAGTGTTATAGCAGACCATTGCAGAGCCCGACTTCAAGCAGCCCATCAATCTGTGAGGTTTTAACAAGGCCCTCTCTCTCTCTCAACCAGAACTCTGTGGACAAGGTTGCTATGGTTATGGCTGCTCCAAGCAAGTAATTTGTGGAACACATGGTTTCTGATCACAAAGAAACTGTGTTTTTTTTTTCCTTCCTTTTTTTTTAATGTAACTGGGATGGAACAAAACCATTATGACAGAAAAGTTAAACAGTGTTGTTCAAATGCAGGGGGAAAAAAGCAAGATTGATGATTTCTTCTTTTTTTGGGGCCTTGTAAATAAACCAAATACAGGAGGTATTTTTCTGCTGCTGTATGGCATGGATCCACCAGACCTCTGCACAGATCATAGGGCATATACATCATCCCCACTCACTTGGGCCATAATAAGAAACATACGTCCATTTGGAAAAGTTTAGCTTAATAATATCACAATGGAGAAGGTACATAAATCATGTCATTAAGTGGTAGGGCAGCACTCTGGTATTCTCTTCAGGACGCTTACACACACAGACAGACACATGGGCAAACAGACGCGCAATCGTGCACACACATGCGCGTATACACAGATTACACACACACACACACACACACACACACACACACACACACACACACACAAACACACACACACACACACACACACATGACACTCTTTACGCCTGCTGCGTGCTGGGAATTCATCCTAAAACTGGCGTCAAACTGTCCTTTGATCAAATTAATGTCATTTTTCATTCACCCGATGAGGTGAAGAACATTTTGAGCAATATTACTACAAACCGCCTGCAAAGTAGATCCTACCAATAAATACTACAAACATTTTGAACATAAAATGGTAGGGATTGAACATAAATTGCAAGCAAATATGCACTGACGGCCCCATCTGTGTCCATACTTAGATGGAATTAGATTGCCTTTAGTTTTGTTTGTCTGCTTTCAGCTTCGCTGCATGACAAACTGTTATTGGCACTGCAATAACACGGCCTTGGGGCAGTCTGTGTTTGAGCCATATGTTTGGACAAGGAGACACTTGGGCTTTGAAAAAGATTCACTTAATGACAGCATAAGCTCCTATCTTATTTAAAACACTGCTGTAGGCACACATTTTATAACCTACAAAGTGACAGCTTTTTCACGGCTCGCAATATTTATTCTATTCAAGCCATTTCGATGCATTATCATATTCTTGCTGTGGCTTTACTTAAGGTAAATCGTCTGAGCATAATTTATCTGAATTTCAACATGATTATTCATTACTTGTCATTCAGACCACTTTAGACTTGTATACTGTTATGGGGGGGGGGGGGGATGAGTGGGCTTCATCTAAGTCAAAGTTGACACATTCTTATACAGTCAAATTCTCAGTTTTAATTGAATCCATTATGTTGTCCTGTCATCCCTATTTTGGGCAGGTCATAGGGGACGAATGGTTTTGAATACAGAGGAGGTGCATGGGCATGAAATAATGGTTTAAAGTATGGATGGATACCTCATACCTCTATTTATTTTAAAATATCAATACATTGATGTATTGAAATTCAGAACATTTAAAAAAGAAAAGAAAAGAAAAGAAATTCAGAAATTTTCAAACCTAGCCGCTGTATACATCGGCTATTTTCACTATATTTGAAATAGCCATTAAGTACTTCATAATTGCGACCGAAGGTCGCAATTAACTATGGAATTGCGCATTTTCCTGTCAGTGTGGCGGGCACCATATATGGTGCCCAGGTCTTGTGACATCATGTGACATCATCAGGGATGGAGATGTGGACACCCTGATGTACAGTAAATGCGACCTGCTGTCGCAGTTAAGCCCATATATGGAGTTCCCTGATGTCATCAATATTGGCCAGCAACTCTACATCTGAACTCCAACCTCAAACCCTTAGATCTCCCTCCATACAGTATATGGATATATGTCAGAATATGTTTGACCTACCTGTCCATTCAAATTTCAAACTGTAGACTGGCCTGCCCCAAAGTTATTAGTGCAGCCGTGCCCGGCAGCCGGTGAAAACTAGAGTTCTCAACAGGCCCGAAAAACTGGTGTTCTCATCAAACCCTGTACACTCAAGAGAATGTTCCCGCTACCAACCTTAGATCTCCATATACTGTATGGAGCTCACCTGTTCTGACATTCCATATGTTGATCTGACCTCATCAAAACCTATACACTCAAGACATGCTACTTATATGGCCAGTACAGAATTCACTGCAATAGAAAGAATAAGTCTGCACACCGTTTTGAAAGCTCCCCAAACCCTTTATTTACCAAGGCGGGGTAAAAAAAAACCAACGAGGTCGCTTCTCGCCCCCTCAGGCGTCTTACTGGTACATATATTGTGTGTATTTAGTGCTTGCAAAAAATGCACAGTAGGTCCACTCAAGTACATGCACGTCATTACTGTCCACCACTGCCACTGACTTCCTCTAGTTCTCACCTCCACCAGCACACATTTAGGCAGCAGGTGTCCTCAGACAAGCAATGTTTCATCCTTGTAGGCACTCTGGAGAACACTGCTGTTCATCTTTCACACCCTGGGCCGTTCTGCACACGGCTCCAACTACTGTACTCCAGGAAATAAACACATGTATCTGACTGTACAGTACCCTGACACCTCACAACTAAGCCACTCATAGAACCTTGTATGGATTGATTTATGTTTATCACATTATATAATGTAGCAATTGGTATCATGTGTAACATAATAAGGCCAAGTATGCACAAATGAGGAAGGAAATTAGAAAACAACTTAATGAAGTAGATAATGTAAGTCGACATCTGATGAATGAAACAGCTGTCTTTGATCGTCGGCAGCACTGTTATCTGGTCATTATTTATTCTTCGAACTAGTGTGCAGAGACAGAACGCAGGGAGGAGGAGAGGGAGAACAGATGAAGACGTACGGAGAGGCAGAATCTGCTTTAATTAGTGTGAACAAAGGCACTGGGCAACTGTGAGGAAGACCGTGATCATGGCACTGTGCCTAAGGATGGAGGAGGGGAGAGGAGAGGAGAGGAGAGTGGGTCAAGACAGGGCCTCTGTAATTAACCAGGAACGGAGCATATCTGTGCCATTTGGGAATGTAGACCTTCTCCAGTGGAGTTGGGGGGGCACCTATTCACATCTGTCTTCTCTCTTTCCCCTCATCTGTGCTGCGTAGGAGGAGGGAACACAGCCTCTCAACCTGTCTGCCAGGCCTAAGACAGCAGACCTGCTCAAGTCCCCCGCGTCTCCCACACAAAACATGTTCGGCGGCAAGAACAGCCCCAACAGCCTGGTCAGCAAAGGCGGCATCCCTAGCCCCCTCATTGGAGGCCTGGGTCGTGGCTCTTCCTTGGGTAAGTCATGCCAAACACTGCTTAACACAAACACGCACAAACGCACACCACATACACAACTGACAATCTCTGAGAATCATACATTTGTTATTGTTATTATCATTTTCTGTATTTAGAGAATCGGACCATTATACAAACTACACAAACACTTTGATTTTATTTTAATCCAGACTAAACAAAAAATGAATAGTATCTCTCTCAATACAGGCTTAACTACTGGGTCTAAAACTGCTCTAAATCAATGCCCTCTAATTCAAGTTTTGTGGAAGTCGTGGGGGATTCTTTGTTTTTAAGTGCCCTCCTCTTCCGCCATCCCTCTCATGTGTTAAACTCAGCCCCCTAACTGTCATTAAGGACATCTTTCATTGGAAATGGAAGTCTGTGGGTTTTCCGCTGCTCTCTTTGGACTGCTGTCTGTTTATTTTTGTTGTACGTCTGTGATCTCAACTGCCACTCAGCCTCACCTAGCTCAGAGATGTTAATTACACAAAGAAGAGATATGCACAGGTTCTCACTGCATCTGCTTCTCCTTAATAATCCCACTCAAACTGCACATGCACACACACACACACACACACACACACACACACACACACACACACACACACACACACACACACACAGGAAGGAGGAGGAGCTTTTACAGGCTTTGATACTTCACATCTGACAGATAAACACCTGCTATCAAACCTGAACTGAATAGCGTGCTCGTGGGTGTGTGCCTGCGTAGTCGCACGCATGTCTGCATATACTGTACTGTGCTGTACGCGTGTGTTCCACTTTTGTTTGCGTGTCCTAACAGATCATTTTGCTGTCTCTGCCCCCTGCTTCGTGTCGCTGGCGTCTGCCTACACAGACATCCTATCCAGTCTGAACTCCACGGCACTGTTCGGGGACCAGGACGCAGTGATGAAGGCCATCCAGGAAGCCAGGAAGATGAGGGAGCAGATCCAGCGAGAACAGCTGCAGCATCACCAACAGGGCATGGAGGCCAAGCTCTCCGCTCTCACCTCCATGGGCCTTAACAACTGCAGAGCAGACAAGGTCAGCTATGATGCAGCTAACAGTCTCGTCCTTTCCCCCTGTCGCGTACAGTACGGTACAGTGCACACTTTCAAGCGTGTTCACATTTACATTTTTACTGGTGTGGTTCCCTTCATCGAACATCATACAGAAATGTGTTAGTGTAGAATCCATTTTACTACAGCACGCCTATTAAGATACACTTGACCAGAGATACTGCTGCCACTCATACTGTAGTTCTTCATAAACTTCATAAACTATATAAAAAGAAATACACACTAAGATGGAAACTGGAACACAGTGATTCTGATATAGCTGTTAATTCTTAAGACCAATATTTCTCTTTAATCCCTGTCCAGAGTGGTGCTATTGATTGGCGTGTGTAGTGTGTGTTTAGTGTGTGTGTGTGTGTGTGTGTGTGTGTGTGTGTGTGTGTGTGTGTGTGTGTGTGTGTGTGTGTGTGTGTGTGTGTGTGTGTGTGTGTGTGTGTGTGTGTGTGTGTGTGTGTGTGTGTGTGTGTGTGTGTGTGTGTGTTCATAAGTATCTGTGAGACTTGGTGTTAATGTTGTGTGTGAGGGCCGAGACAGGCCATGGCAGTGCCCGGCGCGGGTTAAGAAGGCTCTGAAGTCTCTGCCCAATTAAAGCAGACTTGCGGCGCTCTCCGTCCCTCGACGCGGGACAGGGCCCCGCTTTGTACCAGGAGCGCACACTCCCAGGGATCCCCTTTAAAAATATCTTCAATCGATGAGTCAATCAAGGAGATAGAGAAGAGAAAAAAGCTGTCCTCCTCCCTTCAGTTTGATGCCATGTTGCCAGTTGGCTGAGGAGCAGGCAGGAACTGGGAGCGATGGCTCATTAATATTTCAGCACCTAACACTTTCAACCAACAGCTTCAACTAGGTCAATGTATGTAAAAGAAAAAGTCAATGAATATCTATTTTGATTTCCCCTTAATGTGGTGTTTGGGTGCGATCTCTCTCTATGCAGGTGGCAATCATCTGTGCTTCCGCTGAAGAGAGGCAAATAAATTGGTGGGACCCGCAGAGGGGATGCGGAGAAATTGAATCTCTCTTTAGTTAATGACAACTAATGTCAGACTAACACCCACGGGCAATAACGATGTATTCTCTGATCTATTATCATTGAAGTGGATATGATCTATCCTGTCTTATTGTATCCCATCTTTCCTCATCCTATTATGTGCGTCTTTAAGCCATTTTCTCCGCCATTCTTGCCTCTCTTTGTGCATGTGAAGCCTTAAGGATCAGTGGATGTGAGGCCTGTTAGGAATGCGCCTTTTAGCTCCTTTCCCATAGTTGGTTTAACCAAATGGACCTGTGGTTACATTAGTACCCTCTCTGAGTTAAGTGAACACTCAGGAGTTTACAGTGCAGTCCCTGTTTGGGACAGGACGCGGAGCCTCCCTGCCTCTGAGGTGAGCGTGTGGTCAGCCAAGCAACGGAATCTGCCGCTACATGACATGAATGCGGTGTCGGAACAATGACTGAATAGAGGGCTTTTCAACAGGCTGCATACACCTACGGCTACATTGTTCTTAGCAGGTAGAGCTTGATGCCTTTTTTTTCCACTCCCTGGCTTGTCTTTTGTTTGATTTAGTTTTGTCTTCCTTGCATTGTGGCGGGCCAAGCTGTCTATTCAGTTTGTGTTTAAGCAATCATCTCAGGTGAGCTGAGTGTTTTTTTTAATGGGGGGGTAGCACTTGACACAGTCAATCACTCCTCACCTCACCTCTACTCTACCTTTTACCCTCTGTTTCCAGTCTGAGAATAGAGGTGCGTGCGTGCGTGCGTGCGTGCGTGCGTGCGTGCGTGCGTGCGTGCGTGCGTGCGTGCGTGCGTGCGTGCCAGTGTGCCAGCGAGAGAGAGAGATATTGAGAGAGAGCGCAAAAAAGGTGTTGCAGGAGTAAGCTTTGATGTAAGAGTGAGTGCAGTGCATGCTGGGAGGCTGGCAGAGACTGGAGGATCAGAGCATTGACAGCACACAGACAGAAACAACAAATAATAATTAGCTGCACTATCAGGTTGAGAATATGACTGGTATGTTTGGGTTATTGCGTTGCTAGCGGTAACTGTACACACACCAGAGACTCCTGTCTTGGGAAGTCACTGCTGTGCATGCGTGCGTGCGTGCCTATAAATACGAGGACTTAGCAATACTTTATTGGACGAGAGACTTCAGAGTTTATAGTGTGAGAGGATAGGACACACAGTCACAGTTCATAAATGACAAATGTATGTGTGTGTGAACTGTGCTCATGTCTGGTTCTCTAGATCCTATATATGTCAGTTACTGAGATACTATCACCTCCTAGCTCTTGTGACAGTGTTGCGATTTGGGAGGGTGGTAAAATTAAAAGACACACTTTACCAAGTCAGCTAAAAGAATTACCTCGTCATCATCACATTTCTGCTGCAGCGAAAAACAGTAGTAGACTATAATTTTCAGCCATGAGGGAGAGAGAGAGGGGGGGGGGGGGGGGGTTGGGGGGGGGGGGTCCTGCTGATACAACAGCCTATAGAGGTTTGAATGTCCCAGATAAAAGCTTTCACTTTGGTCAGTTTCAGAATTATTAATATTTCAGCCAAGAGCCTCACCTGACATAAATACGGTGCGCTCTTTAATAGCTCCCCTCACAGTCTCTTGTTTGGAAGTTTATCATGGTGAGCGAGATCATGGCGAAGATTCTGAAAAGGTAACATAAATGGGATTAAGGAGAGGTTAAAATCATCAAGTGTGGCCGTTAGACGGGGATATTAAATATTGATTTATCCCAGTGTAACGACCGGGCGGCAGAGTGGGTCTAAGTGCTGCTTACAGATGGATCAATTTATCTTTTAATACAAAGTGTGTTGGTGAAGTACAATGCATCCTTCCCTAACCCCTATTCTCTCTCTCTCTCTCTCTCTCTCTCTCTCTCTCTCTCTCTCTCTCTGTCTCTCTCTCTTCCTTTCCTTTACCCCTTCCTCCCTTCCCCTCTGCCTGATCATTGACCTAGGAGATAGAGAGGCCCTGCGCTTGAGGACATGTAAAATATTCATGCTTTACGGGAGTGTGTTTCCTTGCCTTGTCTTTTTATTTGTGCGTTTTACTACAGCATATCCCCTCAGCACAATACATAAAAACCTTTTTACAACCCCACAACAATTTACCTGCTTGAAATATTAATCTAAAGGTATTATTGTCTTTAGAGGGCAATTACTTTGTTCCATTATTTACCAACTTCTCCTCATCCAGCAGAGGGTTTTCATCTAGAGCTTCTGGCAGAATGCCTAGAGTCAAATATGTCCCATCCATTTGTAGCTCTTGGAATTGTTTCCTGCTATTATGTACTGTGGCTATAACTGGATGCACTGTGTTTCAGAGTCATGGTTGAATAAACAATATCATCAGTAAAGTACCCTATTCACCAAGCAGTTGGAATAGGGTACTTTCCATGTGCATTCTACTTAGATGTCAGCAGATACACATTTGACAGCAGTTACATCGAATATGTGGAATTGGAAGACAAGCCCAGTGCTACTCATTGTTAAGAGTGGCACATTTCAAAACAGATTTTTTTTTGTCTTGGCTGGGATAGTAGCTGCAGATGGGATGCACTGGAGGCTGGATGCACAGATAAAATATATTCCTTTGCTGACATGTCCCAAACTGGAAGCAAAAGGTGAAAGGCCAGTGTATTAACCTATTGAACCGCCCTCTTCTGCCCCACAGCCCCTCCCCTCTTCAATATTGATGAGTGCAATTGTCCATCTCCCTCATCTCGGAGCTCAGCTCCTAAATATTCAAATGGAGCTTAAGCCTTATGCGTACTTGTGCTCCACCAAATCCTGACTCCTAACCTATTGGTTATAGTGGTTACACGCCTTGCTCTTGTGTGCATGTACGCGTACATGTGTGTGTGTGTGCGTGCGTGCGTGCGTGCGTGCGTGCGTGCGTGCGTGCGTGCGTGTGTGTGTGTGTGTGTGTGTGTGTGTACGCTCGCTCGTGCACGCGCATGTGTGTGTGTGATGCCAGAGATCTATTCAGGCAAAGCCCTCACAAAGACTTTGAATATAATCTTGTCTGGTCTGCAGCCCTGGAAGCAATTTTCTGCTCCTTTTCGACTGCTGTCTTGGAAATTGCAAACCAAGGCGTTTTGGCTGCAATGTAAATCCCTGGCATACAAGGGTTTGCCCATCCAAATTAGATTATGTTCAGCTCCCAGACACTGGCCATAGCCAGCAAGTGCTATTGTTGAAGATTGCTTACATTATAGCTTTGTCCAATTGTTCATATTTGCCAAAAGTATAAAAATAGTCTATGACTATGGTTGAAGTGTGTGTGTGTGTGTGTGTGTGTGTGTGTGTGTGTGTGTGTGTGTGTGTGTGTGTGTGTGTGCATGCATGCGTCAGTGCGTGCGTGCATGTGGGTGCGCGTGTGCTCGCGCACACATCTGTGTCTGCGTGTGTCTGTGTGTGTGGGCTACAGTCCCAGGTCATCATGCCTTTCGTTTCATCTTGTCTCTCCCCCAGAAAGACATCAAGACCGCGTCTTGGTCGGGCCATTTGGCTGAGGTAGCTCCATTATTTTCTTTACTCGTCATTTTATATTCTGGCATCCTGCAGTGGCTTGAAAAATGTTTCTGGCCCTGTTAAGTTAGACCTGTAAGACTGTGCTGACCACAGGGATCATGCAACAAAGACGAAGAGGCAGACTTGGCCACAAAGGGCCATTTATGCTCTGTGCCATTGTTGCAGTTGGCTCATAATGGATTCAGTGTCCAACAGGTCACAAGGTTCAGTCTACACATTAGGCTGATTCAGTAATGCTCTAATATACTTCACTTTGCAACCTGGAGTGTTTGATAAGGTTGGAGATTTAAGCCCAACTTAACAATCCCTTGAGGACCCAATGAACAGTTCAGGGTCGTTGGGAGCTGGAAACCCATAAAAATACATGAGCTCAACACAAATGATCTGAGCACAGCATGTAGAAGGGGTTGGGGGGGATCTAAGCTCTCTGATAGAAACATAGATATGGTACAGTAACACATGAAATTTGCCATTTCAAATTGGATCATTTAAACTGCTACAGTAGGTCAGATTTTGTTAGTTTGACTTGTTCTGATATATAGTGTGTGTGTGTGTGTGTGTGTGATGTAGACTTCTAGAGGTAGTGATACCTGTTTTAGATGATGTAGACTTCTAGAGGACTTCCATTGGAGAGCAGATGCCAGTCTGTGGCTGGTTGCTACTGTTGGTTCTCCTGCTGCACACTACAGGCCTTTGCAACGGGGAGCTCCTGCTAAAAGAGAGAGTCTGCATGAAAGAAAGCACGCATGCACTCACTCACCGCACGTCTGGATGCACTTAAGAGTCAAATGGTTCAAAACTACCAACTACTGGAAGACTGCAGACTTATAAATAACATCACAATCGGTTACAATAAAAACACAAAACAGATGAGGAGCAGGAACAGGGCGGTGAATGTAGAAGTGCAGCCTTTGTCTCCGTCAGGTTTCGGACAGATCGTTGAGGGGTTTCAGTTGGAGGACCTCAAAGCCTGGACTTAGACCATGGCGCTGACTGACAACTGATACATAAAGCCTTGTATTGTGGTCAAGGACGCATGGCCTTCAACGTACCACATACCAGGTGTGTGCCATGGCCAGACACGGTAGAGCATACATAAGAACATAAGCATCTGATTAGAGCCCTGCAGCTGCTAAAGGTTTCCTTGGTGAACTTTTGAAATACAAATGTAAATAAACATACATAGACATTAAGATAAAATATGGACAACGTTCAAACCAGCCATTTCCTTAACGTGCTTCTCCAAACTATTAGTCACTTTGTCACTTTGCTCTGCATTGGTCTTGAGTCTGTATTTGAACTATCTGGGGCCAAATGGCGTTGCCAATAACCGAGGGCTATCTATAAAGGAAGTGACAGGAGCGGCAGTGTGATGCGTAAGTACAGGGCAGAACGAAGCACAATGCATGGGGCCGTCCACCACACGCCTCTGCCTCCTCTACCCAGAATACGCCCTGTGGGCAGAGCAGCAGGCCTCCGGCACATGTCCTGTGGCCAGGCAGATTAAAGCTCTCTTTACAACGCTGACACAGACAGGCTCTCCCTGGTTCCTTGCACCAGAAGTTCAACAGCTCTCTCTCTCTCTCTCTCTCTCTCTCTCTCTCTCTCTACCCCCCCCCCCCCCCCCACACACACACACACACACACACACACACACACACACACACACACACACACATACACACACACACACACACACACACACACACACACACACACACACACACACACCCTATAGACCCATGACTTCACTGGGCAGCCATATGTGGCTGAACAAAATGCATCTGTAACCAAAGTTGAGAGACAAAGAGTGTGCAGGCAGGCAGGCAGGGCAGATGAGATTATTGTGGGTGGCATTTTTCCACTACAGTTTAGAGTGCACTACTATAATTTTAGTTGTGGGATGGAGGGCTGCATGCTGAAGTCATTTGAGGGAGGAACCGCTCGCTTGCCAGCGGTCGTGGTCAGAATGGGAGGGAAACGACGTGTACCGTTACATCTTTTGTATTCTCTCTCTCTCTCTCTCTCTCTCTCTCTCTCTCTCTCTCTCTCTCTCTCCTTTGCTTTATTCTTTTGTATTCCTTGTTTGTTTTTGGATATAATTATTCTCACACCTTGCCTTCAACATTCTCAATCTCTCTGCTTTTTGTCAGTGTTAAGCCTCATGCTACCGGGCTGTATTGCACAGTACTGTACAGTACATTATGAATACCCTTCATAGCAACTATACTGTACATAAGTGATTACCCCAATCTCTCTCTCTCTCTCTCTCTCTCTCTCTCTCTCTCATCTTAAAGTATGGCCAGCATCCCTAGATACTACTTCACGTCCTTTGCTGCTCTTCTGTGTCAGAGTGATCAGTAAAAATTTAATGACACTATAAAATAATAAAAGTGCCATTAATTTATCACAGCACTTGATGTGTGGGCAGTAAAGAAGCATTAGTTCACTGAATATTTTTGTGGCTTTAAACAAAAATGCCTGATGTTGTGCACATAATTTATGGCCATAATTTTAACTGTAATGCTAATTTCCAGGTATAAATTACCAAACTTATAACCAATAAGTATATTAAACACAGTATATAAAATGTCATGAAAATGTCTGCCAGCATATTGCATGGACAGCTCAGTGTTCATTAGCATATTGTAGGTAATACAACCCTGCTGGTTTATGTTTATGATAACCATTTGTAAATCACCCTTGTAAGCAAATGTGTAGCATTGTAAACCTTTCAAATCATTCATGTCCTTATGTCTAATGACGTGGAGGTGCTTCATTCATATCCTTATGTCTAATGACGTGGAGGTGCTTAATAGAAAGCTCTAACAAGGGTCTAATTCAGGTGTGGTGTTCCAACTAGCCCGGCTGTTGATGTGATCTAATCAGATGACTTTGTGCGGTGGAGAAAGAAGTTGAAGCGCTGAGCTTGGTATTAATGAAATGCATTGATGGATGGCCCCTGTTCTCCCTCCTCTCAGCCCAACATGATTCTTAATGATCATGAGTTTATAAAAGGACTTGATTGATCAGGAGGGACCAGCAGAGCACAGGGGAGGGAAGAGATGGCTAATTTATTACAGACTCCCCCCTCTGAATGCTGTGTCTTCCTGGTGGACTGTCCAAGTTGCATCCCAAGCACCACCATCGCCCGTCTGGCTAATCGCACATCAGTCACGTTGTCATCGGGCTGCTAGCTTCTTTCATTAAGTGCAATAATGTGGCTGGGGGTGATGAATACAGCTCTGTGTGTGTGTGTGTGTGTGTGTGTGTGTGTGTGTGTGTGTGTGTGTGTGTGTGTGTGTGTGTGTGTGTGTGTGTGTGTGTGTGTGTGTGTGTGTGTGTGTGTGTGTGTGTGTGTGTGTGTGTGTGTGTGTGTGTGTGTGTGCGTGTGCGTTTGCTCGTGCGCGTGCGCGTGTGCGTGTGTGTGTGTGCGTGTGTGTGCGTGTATGTATGCCTGCATATTGCTTCACATAGAGCGTGGCACAGCACTTCATCTTCTCTTTACAAAGCATCCTCTGGCTCAACGGGGACCACCGCATATGTCATAATTAGAAATCACTTAAGTAAGCAAAGGGCCGTCAGATAGACAGCCTCTAATCACGGGCCATAAGCAGGTAGTGGTTAATTGTATATCAAAATCACTCAGCTGGCCATAAATAATGACTGCCCCTTCAAGTGTGATGTTAAATTACAGCACTCTCTCTGTCTCTCACGCAGATCGTCTCCTCTTTTGAGAATAAATAAACGCATGCGGGAAAAATGAAAATACTGTGAAAAGCCTCAAATGGACTCGGGCTGTCTTAATCCTTCATCTTGTCATCCCTTTGAGAAGGAATTGTAAGAAAGAAGAATATTTGAGAGAGATGTGTTTCTTAATCATTATATTTTGCAAAACAAAATAAAAGAAAGAAAAATCTAACCCTGCAACAAACTGCATGAATTCAAATCCAACCTAAGCTGTAGTAGGCCTTTAGCTTTTAGGTTGGTTTTATATATACCTTCCCCTATTAGGAGGAAGAAAACATATATGAAACTCCCATGTGGGAGGAAAACGGAAAACAAAACATTGAAAGCACCACACACACACACACACACACACACACACACACACACACACACACACACACACACACACACACACACACACACACACACATACAAATCCAAAAACAAAACAGAGGTGTTGAAAGATTAATGTGTTTGTCGGTGTCAGTGTCTGTGTGTGTGGCAGGGGAGCTGTTAGCCTTGTGTTGGGACTCCACCTGAGTCTCCGCTGCTCAGACTGTGTGTGATGGAGAGTTGTAGGGCTAAGGGCAGACAGTGCACATTCGCTCACCCTGGGAGTGAAACAAACGCTCTCTCCTGAATGGCAACAACACGCCTGCTTTGCTTTTAGTGTCATCCAGGCAAAACCTGTAGGGGGGATTATTTGTATCATGCAGAGTCAAAGTGTCCATCCCTTTCTTGAGTCTTCAGAGAGGAAGACAGTCCTGCTAATGCCCTGTGTATTCACTGAGGAACTAGGTCACTCAACAATGGAGCCAGTGGCAGTCGGCACTCTCCGCCTGCATAATACATTAAGTGTAATGTGCAACAACTATTCAAAGACCCCCCGAAAGCTGTTATTTTATTCTGTAAATGCACATGGACATGACATTTAATATTGTCACCGAGCGGCGGATGACAGGGCTCCATTGTGTGTCGAGTACAACATGATGCCAAGTTTAATCTGAGCATGAAGTGATGTGACAAAAGGGAAAACACGGTGTGTTCTGCAAAGCATGAACTCTGAATAAATGATGGGTGCTGAGCTCTGAGCGCCACGGACGGCGCAGGGAGGATGCAGGGAGAAGATTACAGAGGGAAAAATCTGAGCGCTGCAAAGAGAGGGCCGTGGCCCCATTGTGTGCTCGGGATCACAAAAGTATTCCTCTGTAAATCTATTTACAGAACCCCAAGGTCTGCACCGTGTCTCTCCACCTTCTGTCATCCATTATAGCGGCTGCTTGAATAGAGAGAGATGAGAAAAGGGAAAAAGCTACATCTAGCTCGATTCAAAGGACCAGCTCTTCAAAAGAACCTCCATTCATCAAAGACACGTTTTCTTAAAAAAAATAAAAAATAAAAAATAAAATGTCCTAATGGGGTCATATTTGGCCACTTCGTTACAATGGAAGAGGTACTGTGTACAGCGCTTCATTGCTTTGTTTGTTTGTGTAGCTAAAGGCTTCTGTTCTTCCACAGGAGAGGGCACATTTCGAGAGCCTTCATCACCTCAGCAAGCTAGGTGAAGATGGAAAGATTGGTCACAGAGTTATCGACCTCACCAGGCCAGAAGATCTCGACGGTACGAACATGGCTTCCTCTCTCTTTTGTATTGTACATTTCATTTTTTTTTTTTTTTTTACAATGCTCTCCTCTAATAATGGCCTATTTTTACACAAAGTATTCATTCAGTGCTACAGTGTACAATACACAGTTAAATCATCAGTAAGGGTCGATTTTGTTACATTTTCTACATTCTCAGAGTTAAGTTTACATGGTACGTTAATTTCTAAAACTAAAGCAAAACAGAAAACCCATGCTGTATTCTCAGTGCTATATGGACAATGGAGTGGATGTGAGGGGCTGAGGGCTAGCAGAGCCTGCTGCCCCGCATGGCTCAGCTGCATATGGTCGGGAGGTGAACACACGCGCACATGTGCGCACGTGTGTGTGTGTGTGTGTGTGTGTGTGTGTGTGTGTGTGTGCGTGCGCGTCCATGCGTGTGAGTGTTAAAGGGTGGCTGAAAGCTGTTGGCTCCCAGGTTTTCACAGGTAGGTGAGCGGAGGACAAGGCAGCCTGAGGACAAAGCTGGCTTTTCTCCAAGCTTGGCTGCTGTTGCCGCCGAGCTTGTTTGAGGTCCTGGGCACAGGGGTGCAAATGCAGGTAGCACCCGTGTGACAAAGCGTCATCTCCCTTTGTGGCCTTGGCTCCTGCACTCCACCAGAAGTACCTCGGTGCACCAATGTTTGTCTGACATAAATATTTGTGGCCGTTTCCATGGCACTTCAGAGCTGGAGCAAAGGGGAGAATGGACCCGACTCACCTTTTGATGGGTGAAAGTCTCTCAAAGCTAGAGGATAGATATTTCTCAGGACAATGCAAGCCTTCACCCGCTTTGAGATTGTAACGCATTAGAACCAATTCCCACCATTTTAGTTTTTTGAAGCCTGCTATATTTCTGCGTAAACAGCTCACATAGATTTTATACAACATTTTGGTTCACCTCCCATAGAAAAAAAAAACTGTTTGTTTACTAACTCCAAAGCAGATGCTTAAATTATTTAACATGTCTGCTTTCACATCACACCCAAACTGGAGGATGAGAATTAGAGGTGCACTTAGTGGTTGCAAAGAGATGGTTCCCATGTGATCCTCAGCCGACGGAGCCTGTCCCAGCCCTATGAGCCCCCCAGGGTAGATGTGCCCAGCCCTATGAGCCCCCCAGGGCCGATGTGCCGGTTCCCCAGCCTCCCCAGTGGGAACCTTCCTTCTGTGGCTACTGGGGAGTCAGGACAGAAGCAAGGCGCACACCATCTCAGTTGTTTCTTTTTATGTCCCACGCGGGGCCGAGGGAAAGGCTAGTGCCAGGCGCCTCATGTCAGTGTTCCCAGTAGGCTATGGATTAGGAGCAGGCAGAGGTTAGCTGAGAGGAGAGGCATGGGCCACCAAGGTCCTCTTCCCAGGGGTGGGGGGGGGGGGGGGGGGGGGGGGAAGGGGTGGGGGCATGGCTGGGAGCCAGGGCGCTGCACATAACTCAAAAGCACAGTCGTCTCCATTTCATCTCCTGCACCACAAATATATCTGTCTGTTTCAACTTCACCAACAGGAAAACACGGTTGGGTGAAAGATGTGAGACAGAGTTTTATGATGATGTGCCCACATAAAGAAGTCTGTTTTTATAGAGCGAGTGTGTTTACATGTCTGAGGACATGTTGACTTCTGAGATCCTTGTTTTGAGGCCGTTCTCATCCTTGAACCATTTGTTGAGATTGTTGACTAAACAACAGTATGGCTTGCAATACCTTTACCTTTATGGCTTGCAATACCATTATGTAGAAATTATGCAGACTGTCCCGCATAGACATTATTAATATTGTCTTGTTGCTCCGCTATTCATTCATTTTTCCAAAGTGAGAACATAACAACAGTGAACCTATATTAACTTATGTTTCCTGGACATCAGATAAAATGACATGCTGGTCAGCTGTTAGCTTTGTGTGCTACGTATACGGTATAACATATACTTACTATACGTACTGTCATAACGTATAGTAGTTATTATGGTGTAAAAACTAATTACAGACTGGTGGGAGAAATTATTGAATGGGCTTCTCTCTTCAACCCTGCCCATTGTTACCTAATGTTAAATTAAACTGGTTGATGATGAATAACATAAGGTCCAACCAACAGCAGACCGGAAGTACTGAAGGGAATGGGCTTGCTGGCCTAGCACAGGTGTTCTCAAAGTGGGGTCTGGGGACCACCAGGTGTCCTTGAGGGGGTTCCAGGGCATCCCCAGCCCAATTGATTAGTTAATAGCATCAAAACCGGTTTAACCACTTTAAGAGCGTCTGCTAAATGCCTAAATTGTAATTGTAAATTGTAACCCATGCATCATGCTATTTGAAAATAACGTTGTGAGCTAGTAGATCTTCTATTTTCAAACAATTTTGAAATAATATAAAAATTTGAATATTTATTTTTGAAACATTAAATGTTAAATGTCACAAATCTTGTGTGAGTCTACCTTCATTTGGGGGTCCACATGAAAAGGTTTGAGAAGCACTGTCCTAAATAGCAACATTTGGATAAAATACCTTGGTGCTTCCTGAAGAGGAAAACTACTGGGTGTACCTCCCAAACCCCTAGATGGGGTGTGAAAGCCCCTTGGTGTTTAGCAGCCTCCCTACTGAACAGAGCAGTAGCATTGAGAAGGCCCCAGTGTACAGCAGACCTCTGTCATCACTGCCGTTTCGCAGAAAGCTTTAGGTTGCTTAAACTAATATTTGCAAAGCATGCAGCAACCAAATTAACAGCTGCCAAAGTACTAACGAGGGCTATTGGAAAATAGCGGCGGAGGAATGGAAATTAGATAGAGTTTCCTTCCTTCATTTTGCGAAGCCACGAGCCACACACACGAGCCCACCACAAATTCATTAGGTCTTTTTAAGCGCAGATGAAAAACATTAACAAATACCACAAAGGCCTCAGCCCCTTTGTTCATTCACATATGGCAGTGTGGAGCGGGTCTGGTGCTGGGGTCGTATGTTTGTCTAAACCGCCCCCATCATGGAGGGTCTTGGGAGAACAAAGGGGGCGTTGAGAGAGATGCATAGGCAGGAGTTAAAATCTAAACGCACACTGTAACACCATGAAGTTTGAACCAAACCGTTTTGGCCAGAAGTTGCTCTAATAAAATCGGCATGGAATGGAGTGGAAAAGAACAGTAGTCGTGTATTGTCGTCGTGCGGAGCGGCGATGTTGTGCTTATTTACAAGGGTAGCTCAGAGCTGTTATGGAGTTGATTATGAGTTGATTGTTTGGAAGAGGTTTGTGTTGTTGTTTTTCTTCCTTGCTCAGGCCATGGGAATTAAGGCCTGGCTTTTATTTCCTGGCATTTTACTTTGTTATTTTTTCCCAGTAGAAAAGAGTCTCCCTGTACGTAAAGCAGACATTACATGCTTTGAGGCAAGATGAATATCAACACGTAAAAACAATAGCAGAGTAGATCAACATGATCAATAATACGCATATTTCTGCTTTGAAGTTTTCGCATTTTGTCCCGACTGGGTAAATGCTGTGTATGCGTGCATGCGTTTCTCTGTGTGTGTGTGTGTGTGTGTGTGTGTGTGAGTGTGTGTGTGTGTGTGTGAGAGAGAGAGAGAGATAGAGAGAGTGTGTGTGTGTGTGTGTGTGTGTGTGTGTGTACCTCTCTTGTGTGTAATACTGTGGCGTGAAGTGGAATGTCTCATGCCCCCTTTAAGGCTCTTGGCATGCGAGAGGGGATGGTGCAGACAAAAGTTAGAAAGCAGCTAGCATGTTCAAACATGTCAGTCGTTTGTTCCCATGCTTCCACACACGCACGTACGCACGCACGCATGCACGCGCGTACACAGACACACACACACACACACACACACACACACACACACACACACACACACACACAAACACACACACACACAGAATCCATTGCATCCAACTTGCGTGAAAGGGGGAGAAAAAAGCTAGGAATTGACATGTTAAAGTAGGGCTTAAATCACTTGTAATTTGTAATGGCTTAATTAGCAGACTGTGAGCCAGGGCTTGAGGAATGGTGTTTGTGAGCACCGCTGCGCTGCGTTGTTTCTGTCCATACACATTAATGGGAGCTGATCCCGCTCCGAGGGAGAGGCGCTATTGTCAGCAGTAAATACCTTCAGTCAGAGGTGTTAGATCTGATCCTATTGTCAGCAGTAAATACCTTCAGTCAGAGGTGTTAGATCTGATCCTATTGTCAGCAGTAAATACCTTCAGTCAGAGGTGTTAGATCTGATCCCGACGGGGAAGGCTTGGCAGGTTTGCCTGATTGTTGCCTTCATGCTCACCAAGGCTCCGCCTCCAGAGCGGATTCCTGGGTGACAGCATGTGTCTCTCTGCTGAACAAAGACCAGTAAGTGAACAGGAGAGAAGTGAGAGGGCAGAGGTGGGATGGGGGTATATAACAGTATATATATATATATATATATATATATATATATATATATATATATATATATATATAGAGAGAGAGAGAGAGAGAGAGAGAGAGAGAGAGAGAGAGAGAGAGAGAGAGAGAGAGAGAGAGAGAGAGAGAGAGAGAGAGAGAGAGAGAGAGAGAGAGTGAGTGAGTGAGAGAGCGCGCGCAGTGGTGGAAAGTACATTTACTTAAGTGCTTAAATTGGCCTACAATTTTGAGGGATTTGTCCTTTACTTGAGTATTTCTAATTTCCAATACTTTTACTTCTACTCCACTATACATCTCGGATCCAAATATTGTACTTTTACTCCACTTTTACATTTATTTGAAAACTTTTGTTACTGGTTACTTTTTTGATTTAGATTATTATTACAAAACATACATAAACCACTTCAGCCCCATTTCAGCCGTTTGAAAATAGCCGGACATTCTGCATAATTAGTACTTTTTAATTTTGGTACATTAAGTCAATTTTTATGGCAATACTTTTGTACTTTTACTCAATTACATTTTGAATTCCGTACTTTTACTTGTAATGGATTATTTCAAAATTGCAGTATTGGTACTTTTACTTAGGTAAATAAAACAAGTACTTTTTCCACCACTGATAGAGAGAACGTACTGTATCATCTGGCTCCACCCGGTACACGGTCGAGTCTGAGCCTGCAGCACACAGGTGCCATAGATAGGCTGCCGGGCCTCACTGCACAGAAACATCCTCAGTGTTAATTAACACTGAGAGTGTACGAATGGAACCAAATTAACCTAAAAGGGTATACTCAATACAATTCATTGTTCATTTAATATTCTTATAGGTCCATTTTTACACTTTCACAGAGTTAAATGAACACTGGAATTCTTTAGGTGCATTTACTGGCCTTTTCCCCTTTATGATTGTCTCTCTCTCTCTCTCTCTCTCTGTCTCTCTCGCTGTAATTCACGCCGCTCATCTGCGGTGGTTTCAGGAGAGACAAATTAAAAGGGGATTCTCATATGGCTCTGTCACACTGAGCTGCAGGCCTCATATGGCTCTGTCACACTGAGCTGCAGGCCTCATGAATCACAATAAATTCTATTAAGCAGTGTTCCCTCTGCCACCCCACCGCCCCACCACGCTCCTCCTCAACAACCCAGGGGGCCTGCTCCTGTCACTGCTAAACATCTGTATTTATTTACACAATCACACACCTAACTAACTGATTCCTAAATGGCCTGCTCCCCCGACACACACACACACACACACACACACACACACACACACACGCGCGCGCGCGCTCGCGCGCACACAGGGAGAGAAAAATAGCTAATTTCCATTTGTAAATGTCAGAGTGGTGTCATCCTTTTTATGAAAGTCAAAACAACAATATTTCAGCAAATAGAACAGTGCAGGTTATTGTTAGTGAGTCTGTCTACCTCTGATACATGGTCTACTAAAAGTGCATGTGGCTTCCCTGTGGATCTCTGATGTCATATTGCTGACATCATATTTATGATGTTAGTCTTACCCAAATAGGCGGGAAAATATTCCATCCTATATTAAAATTGGCTAATGGCTCAACACCTTAAGTGCTTAATATGAAAGAACAAGGTTAATTTAATAATGCACAGGTAGCCTTTAGACCAGTCATTAGTCCTACAATCTCAAACCCTCACCCTAACCCTAACCTCCCACGGGGAAGCACACCTAAACCTAACCTTAACCCTCTCCCAACCCTTAACGCACCCCTCACCAACCTTAATCCGGTCGTCTTAACGCACCCCTCACCAACCTTATGTCTAACCAATGACTAGTCTGAACTAAGTATGCACCCCATTTGGGCACCAGAGTTTTTAAATTGTGATTGGCCTGAATGAGATGATGTATGATGATGTACGATGATAAGAGTGCCCCTCACACAGGTGTGATTTTTGAGGGGCGCCAGCCCCTCCTACATTGTGAAAAACATCCATGGATTTTGTCCCACTGGCAAGTCGACTACTTGTAAGAAAATTTACACTGATCAGTCAGTGGTTTGAAAGACAGACAGACAGACAGACAGACAGTCAGACAGACAGACAGACAGACAGACAGACAGACAGACAGACAGACAGACAGACAGACAGACAGACAGACATGCACAAACACCCACACGCACGCACGCACGCGCACACACACACACACACACACACACACACACACACACACACACACACACACACACACACACACAGACCATCTTCTTCAGGACAGCTAACTCCCTAGGAGACGCCGTTACCAGATATTAAAATTACCCAAATCAGACACTCATCTGAGGTTTCCTTCCTGAATAGCAGCCCTGTGCAATCAATATAACCACACATACTGTACATCTACAGTTAATAATCTTCAGAATAATACTTGTTGAGAATAATAAACTATAATTAAAATGACAACCATCATGAAGGACTTTAAAATAAAACTTGATGAAATGCAAGCTAGTGGAAAAGGATCATAAAAAAATCTATAAGTATAGTAGTATACAGTACATGTTTAATAAGAAAGCATTGATTAAACAGCCTCCCTATGCAAGTGTGTTAGATAGGCATTTAACGGATGACGTGGGCTTGGCCGCCGTGCCTTCCTCTGACAGGCAGAGTTGATGTAATACTGCCGCCGTTGCTTTTCCGCCGGCCTGCTGGAGCATATAACAACAAGGAGAAGATACTTCTCCACCTGCCATCATGTAAAGCAAGATCCATGTCTCTCTTGGCTTCCTCTCTAATGAACTAAGTCAAGTGGGTGGTTTCCTGGCTAACTGTGACTGTAGCAGTAGCTGATAGCAGCCAGTTGTTTTGTGTCCCCCCTCCCGCCCCGCTCCATCATAAGAAGCTCACCTCTGCCTGTATGCATGCATGCCAGTATATAAATTGCTGAATCAGTGTCAGTGATAGAGTAATGGCACGGGAGGCATCGTAAATTAGAGCGAGCGATCCTGGGGTGCAGACACTGGCTGTCGTGTCTGAGTGAGCGCTGCGCTCCTGGGCTAATGAATACCTTCATCTGGCCCCGGCAGTCAGCAGATTGCCCCGCGTTGATGGATATTGTCAGCCCTCTGCCACACCACATTTCATTGCACAATAAACATGGTTGTCAAAACCAAACAAAGTGAAATCAATTTATCCTGTACAGTGAGTGCATGCTAAATGAAATTAACGTACTGTAGGGATCGGCGGCCGTGAAGGCAGTGTATTATTTTTGAATTCGCGGTAGGTTACTGTAAGGCCGGGAGCCGGTGGCCTTGCTTTGCCTCTCACAGACAACATTTTGACTTTGAGAATGCATTTATGAAAGGAAAACATTCAAAATGTAATGTTAATGTTTGTAATATGTGCGTGTGCGTGTGCGTGTGCGTGTGTGTGTGTGTGTGTGTGTGTGTGTGTGTGTGTGTGTGTGTGTGTGTGTGTGTGTGTGTGCGCGCGTGTGTGTGATTTCGTATGTGTGTTTGCATCTGCGTGTACAGTATGCATGCATGTGTTTGCATACTGCATAATGTCATCTTAGGGTGTTTGTAGATTAGGCTTTCTCTCCAGGTATCTGAAGGAGGATGATCATATGATGATGGGGGGAGGGGGGGCTGGAAATGAGTGCCGGCTGAGCATCAGATGCCTGGCATGACACTGTCTAAACCTCCATTGAGCTAAATGACAAGATCTGAAGCCCCTGGTCCCTGCCTGATGTAGCATAACCATGTGAAGAGGCACATTTCTGATAAAGACTTGACTTTCTGGACCATAAATGTCTCGCTATAACTGTTGAACATGAGCTGGTGCAAATGGATCTGTAGGGCCCTATGCTGGTCAGTGGGGGCCTTTCTTATGGACAACTGGACACCAGCCAGATTGTGTCTGAGCTCCAGCCAAACCGTAGACAAATGGCCTGATCAGAGCAATGTCCACCAGACCCTTACTTGTTTGTTAATCTGGACATGGCTGTCCTGTAAATGTTCAACGGTTAATCAAACTAACTAGTTTATCCATTATTTTAAATAATATCGAAAAAGAAAAAAAATCTGATTTAAAAGCAGACAACGCTTTTGTAGATCTTTGCTATAAATCATAAGCATAAATCAGGTCTTAAGTGGTTAATCAGATGACTTTGAATAAATAAAAACCCACACTTTTCTAGTATTTGATGAATACAAAAATAATCGATAGAATAATTACCGAAAATAATTTCTAGTTGGAGGCCTACCGTCTAGTAAAGTACATGCTTGTGTGTTTACATGCATAGCGTGTGTGCCACCATGGGTCCTATTACTGTGACGTACTCTTCAAGTCTTATTCTTAGAGTTGTCATTTTGTGCAGTGGCACATTCGCTGCATAGAGTAGCCTACAGTGAGTGTTTTCTGTGATTAGTGAATTATTCTCACTACATCACAGTTCTCCATCACTCATTAAGAGTGTGATTCTGTTTATCAGCTGAAATGATAATAGAAATCAAACCCCAGGTAACGTGTGCCAAGACTGCTCGTGGAAAGGCCTAATGAGAAGGCTTCACATGTGGATGATGAAATATGCATGAGTCATCCCAAGCTTTCTTTCCCAGATTTGAGATCATTAAAGATGTATCGTAGCATATGGAAAGCCTTTTTTCCCTTCTATTTTTCAAGCCTTGTTTATCAACATGTTTTTGTTTGTTTAAATATTCATATTGCTTTTATTTAATTCTTTCACATCTTACATATAAAAGGGAGCAAATATGCATGCAAAGAGAAATCATTATCAGCCTGATGTACAGTTTAATACAGAGAGAAGCTCTCTTATGCTGATTGTGAATGGCCTGATTGAGAAACAGCACTTTGCACAGTCTGCACTCTCATGTCAACTATTTGCCTTGTGTGTGTGTGTGTGTGTGTGTGTGTGTGTGTGTGTGTGTGTGTGTGTGTGTGTGTGTGTGTGTGTGTGTGTGTGTGTGTGTGTGTGTGTGTGTGTGTGTGTGTGTGTGTGTGTGTGTGTGTGTGTGTGTGTGTGTGTGTGTGTGTGTGTGTGTGTGTGGACATAGCGTGTGCCTGATCTGATTTGTGCATACAGTATGTGTTCAAATGTTCTGTGGTTGAATGTTTTAATACTGCAGGATTTTGGCAGAGATTGCTCTCCCTTCCGTAATTTTCAGTTTCTTTTAAAGAGGCCTATGTTTTTTATTTATGTTGGCACGTTTGCATGTTTTATAGAAACTTTATAAATGTAAGCTTGAAATGCATGAGGCATGAGTAGAGGTGTGAACACTCGCAGAGACAGAGAACAATATTTGACCGGAGTTTAAGTTCAAGGTTCTCGTTTCCCTTAAATGTTTTTTGAGAGGTTGGGTCTACCTTGCACTTTTCGTGCAGGTAAAACGTGGCCTTTGTTCCAGTCAATAGAAAACGTACACCCTCTAGCAGGGTCTATGGTCCATCACTGACCTCCAGCTAGGTCTAGGCCCAGTCAGGTGATAGCAGTGATGACAGTGTGGACAGGGTAGAGAACTTACTGAGATGCGTGACTTTTGATTAATGGCTTGCTGTGCTTGTTCTATTTCTTGTTCCCGCGCTGGCATTTCCAGGGAGAAAATACGTCAATGGCTCTGCAGATAAATCACAACCATTATTATTGTTGTCCAACAGGAGGCGCCAGCACTACTGAGGCGCGGGTCTACAGAGAGGCCCGAGGAAGGAACAACAATGAGCCTCACATCAAAAGGCCCATGAACGCGTTCATGGTGTGGGCCAAAGATGAGAGGCGCAAGATACTTCAGGCCTTCCCTGACATGCACAACTCCAACATCAGCAAAATCTTGGGTAAGACTTTTATGCTCTTCATTCAAACATATTGTATGCCCACCTTGTCCAATGTGTTAATCAACAACTAATACATAATTTATTAACCGGCAACCGGCATGGCTCCATTAAACACAATAGGCTCTGTGCATAACTGTAGTCCCAGTTTTCAGAAATTGGCACAACTGTTTCCTGTTCCAGTTAATTTTCCCATAGCTTTGTTTGATTGGCTTAGCAGCAGTTTTGAACTGGAATCATAGGTGAAGGTGTTATGTGTGTTTCCGGTTAAACTTCTGTTGAGCCAAATGTACATACAAATAATCTGGAACAGGGAAGGTATACCACCTTCCGAACATTGGGATTACAGTTATGCACACAGAGACAAGTGTTTGGGGGTGGGAAGTCAGGCAGGTAGGGTGCCACTGCTTTAGCGACTCCTACACGTTGGTTGGGGTTTAGCACGGTGTGGAACCGATAGAAATAGTGTGTTCCTATGCATGCGTTATGTCCTTCTGGTGAAACCTCTCACTGTCAGGGGGAAATAATCGCCTGGCAACATCACGTGTATCGGAGGAGACACAAGCTTGTCTACACCCTCCCTAACAAACTAACCAGTAGGGGTCTGCGGTCAGTGGCGATAATTGACTTCAGAACATTGGGGGAACTGGGAATTTGGCATAATGACAACTGTAAATGGTAGAAAAGGGAAAAACATTATTTTTATGTTTTTATTAGACAGGGCTGTGGCCCGTGTAGTAAGACCCTATACAAACAGCAGCCAAAAAGCTTCAAATTGACCAAAAATATGTACATAAAGACAAACTTCCTGCTTAGATGTCAGAGTCTTTGTTGTACCCGTAAAGGAAATTACGTTCTCTGTACCTACAGCATACTTTCCCAAGAGCCCCATAACTGTATAATTTGGATATTCAACATATTCCATCTCTGCTGCCAATTTCTTCTCTGCTGGACACAGGAGCTGAACTGTCTGGCTGCTGACAATAGTAATAAATGCATCGTTTTTAAAACGCTGTGCTAAAACCAAGACGAAACAGAACTTCATTCACGGTGAACTGTGGAGAAGGAATGGAATGCTCTGGTTGTGAACACTGTTGTATGGTACGGTAACAGTACCAGAAATCTTCCTCTGACTTATTCCCTTAAGACCCCAAAATGTCCGCTAATGGCTGATAGCTTTTCCTTACAAAGTTTAATGTTGCCTGTTTAGATGTGTTTTTATTTATTTTTATTTTTTACTGCTTCTCAGTTAGTGGAAGCCTTTTTAGTACCTGTGCATATGTGAAAAAATGTGCACGGCTGTGGGTGGGGGAGTATGGGGTTAGCAGGGTGAGACCATCGGCGTGTTATCTGATTGGCCACTGTGGATCAATCCACATCAGATGGATTTACAGCACGTCACTGGTGTAAGTGTTTGTCATGAAAAATGACAGCGAGTAAATGGGTCTTGTCCCCTCAGCATTGAGAGTCCATAGATCACTACTATTAAAAGTGGCGTCAACCACGCAGTAGGAAACACCAGGGAGCTCGCTGTATTTATTACAGCCTGTTGTTGTTTGTGCTAGTATTTGAATCAGCACGTGCTGGACCCCCTTAGGTAATGTGAATACAATACACGCAGCTACCAGGGACTTTGACATGAATTATACCGCATGGATTTTGGAATAAGGAATAAACTTCATTCTTTCTTTCAGTGTTATTTCTGAAAGATGTGTTTCAATGTCTGTGTTAAAACTGCATGTACTGTAACTGTGTCATGTAGGGTCTCGCTGGAAGTCCATGTCTAACCAGGAGAAGCAGCCTTTCTATGAAGAGCAGGCCCGACTCAGTAAAATCCACCTAGAGAAGTACCCCAACTACAAGTACAAGCCCCGGCCCAAACGGACCTGCATCATTGACGGGAAGAAGCTTCGCATCGGCGAGTACAAACAGATGATGCGCTCACGACGGCAAGAGATGAGGCAGTTCTTCACTGTGGGGTAGATGCACACACAACTCATAGAAAATTTGTAATGAATAATTTTCACTAAACATATACTGTAGGCTAGTTTGAGAGCTTAAATATGGTATGCATTGGTTTATGGTTATGAAATGCCAGGAAAGAGCACATATTGTATTTCCACATGCCCGTTTAAACCACTTGTATTTTAATAGCTGTGCCTACATTCAAGACAATGGTAGCCTACAAGTGGAGCATGAAATGCAGACATTATTAGAGGATATAAACCATAAGTATAGATTTACAGAAGGCGGGAGGGTGGCTGTCTGGACCTTAACTCCATAATTTACTGTGTGTGGTCAGCAAGGGGAAACTTTTTTCCAGGTGTTGCCACGTCTGTCGTAAGCTATACAGTATGCATTGCTGGAGTATCAATCATCCAGTGCAACTCTAGAAAGGAGCGGCAGTAACCACATATTGGCTTTATGTCGCTAATAAACCGTGTACCATATCTGAAAAACTCCAAACGGGAGCTGTCAGGAGGACCTCTCTTTTCCCAAATCATTTCCACAGAACTGCTAGCTCAGAGCACATTGCTGTGGGGAACACTTAATCCAACATTCCCAGTTTAAGTACTTGAAAAGAAGTCGTCTCTTGGGTTCCCCCCAGTAGAATGCACTCCCTCAGCATTCTTTCTATTTGTTCGTAACACGTGATTATAGTAGCTTATTTCACATTTCACATCAGGAAAAGTCGAGACTAACCTGATTAAAATCTCTCTTCATCTCTTTCCCTCTCCCTTCTCTCCCTCCCCCTTCTCTCTCTCGTCTCCCTCTCTCTCTACCATTCTGTCTCTCACTCTGTTTGTTCTTGACTACATTAAGGCAGCAGCCACAACTCCCCATCAGTACCAGCGCTGGCGTGGTCTACCCCGGGGCCATAACCATGACGACCACCACACCGTCCCCTCAGATGACGTCAGAGTGCTCGAGTGCTTCTGCCAGCCCCGAGCCTACCATTCCTATCATCCAGAGCACCTTCAACATGAAGCTAGAGCCCAGCCCCATAGCCAACAACAGTGAGCATGTGAACGGCGTGGAAGAGATGGACCTGTATGAGGACTTTGAGGATGATCCCAAATCAGACTATAGCAGTGAGAATGACACACAGGAGCCAGTGAGTACCAACTGATGCCTATATGATCAACCAGGAGGCATGTGCAGATTTCAGAACATCACGACATCCAGGAGGAAGTTCAGAGGGCTGGTCGGATCTGAAGGAGGGAAAGAAAATAACAACAAAAGAGAAGGAAAAAAAAAAAAAAAACACCACAAAAGTGAAAGAATTACTGATGATATATCATTTAAGAGCCAGCATGCGTATTGGGGCTCCATCGGAATCAACAGCTATTTGGTCTTAAGTGTTTCTTAGTGTGTGAAGCAGTTTGGGTTGTGGTAATTTTAGTTGTTTTTTCTTTTTTTTTTTTTTAATCTCATTGTTTGTTTTTGTGTTGTGATCATGGACATTTACGCGATTAGGTTTTTGCCTATAACAAAAAACAGAACTTGAAATTGAATATTTGATAATGAATCTATAATTTTTACAGTCATTTACTTTTGTTTTCACTTCAGTTAGATGCTTTTGATATGTTACATTACTGTTCATGATGGGAATTATATTCTCACTCAGGTATGCTGTGCCAGCCAACAGCTTGTGAATGTTTTTAATCAGAAATATTAATAGAACAAAATATAAAAAAAATATATTGAAATAATAAAGTGGTGTGATTCCATCGTTTTAGAGATGGAAAATTACACACTGATATTATTATTATTATTATTATTATTATTATTATCATACAAACTGCACAATTTTGTGCAGAAGACAGTGCCAAACATTTCAAGTTTCCTCCTAAAAATCTTACACTTTAAAGTCTTCTGAAAGAGGCTGTATGAGTCCTAGACAATCTCTTGATCTCTTATTGCGGCTTCATTATCCAGTCTTTCTTTCTTTAATTTACCCTAACAGAATAGACAAACACACAAACCTCAGGAACTTGGGAGACAGCATGCTCTGTAGGAAGTCATGCAGTGTCTTTGGGTGGTAGCTTGTCATGCTTGCTGTCCTCCAGGGAGCCCAATGCAGTGATCATCAGTGATTTCAACCATGCCTCTCCTCCGCACCAGCCCTGTCCACATATGGAGGATTTGTACTTTGTTGTGTGCCGATTATAACCAAATATATATCAGGTCACAGAGCAGCACTGGATTGTTCCCCACATATTATCAGCCCTCCAACCTAGTCTTACTAATCACGTTCTTAATCAGAGCAATTATAATCAAGCCTGAACTGAAGGGCCAAAGGTATATTCAATCTGTGAGATTGGAATAGCAGCAGAAGGCAGCTTTGGGGGCATTACAATCTCAAAGTGATGTTGTACTATGTGCTACAACGGTGTTCTCTTAGCTCCCATTTGGATGGAGAATGTAAAGTCCTTGGTCTTAAAACTTTTTTTTTCTCCAAACTTTTTAGAAATTGAAAAATAATTACATTGACACTACAAAGTCTTAAAGCACAACATGGCCATCAAGTTAATACAATGCAATGTGTTGATTACTGCAGTAGTCTTAAGAGGATGAGGCAACAATGTTTGTAAGAACATAACAAAAGGCTAAAATCATAACATCCAAAACATCAATCTCTGAATTAGTGCACTTATGCAAACACATTATTATTGTCTTCACACTTATATTTAAGCCTTTTTTATTTGTTTTATTTCAATGGTGTGATGACATTTACATTTTTTTTATTATTTTAGAATGCACTTATCCCTCATATTTCAAAGACGACATTTAATTATTCCTCACAAAAAAGGGGCATACCATTTTCCAAACCTTACATCAACTGTGATGACAGTGACAGCTAAATAGACCAAAATACAGTCCAAATGTAGTAAAACAATCACTAATCAATAATTTGATAAAATATGATCTTTTTTTGGGCGTGTCATTATAGGCAGAAACAAAAAAGTAAAGCAAAATAGTAATAGCCGATCTACAAGCCCACAACATGTCACGATGCAACATGTGCACTATTTTTGCACGGCACCATATGCGTGACGAAGTACTGTATAAAATAAGTAACAACTAATTGATTGGTTGTCATCTATAAATAATTAATATAAAAAATGGCACTCCTCGATTATTTGATTATTTGCAGTCAAGCCCTTGCGGTCAAGACTCTGATCCACTTTACAGGGCAGAAGGTCCAAGTGACTGTTCTCCCTCCCTGTGATGCCCTGCCCAGTGCCCTGACCCCTCTGCCCACGGCACACTCACACTCAGGGGGCACCATCTGGCTCTGAGAGGCGGGGTGCACTAGGGAGGAATGGGAAACAATAAAGTTGTGTGTGTGTGTGTGTGTGTGTGTGTGTGTGTGTGTGTGTGTGTGTGTGTGTGTGTGTGTGTGTGTGTGTGTGTGTGTGTGTGTGTGTGTGTGTGTGTGTGTGTGTGTGTGTGTGTGTGTGTGTGTGTGTGTGCGTGCGCCCCCCTCATTGTGCTTTCCATCAAAGTGCTAGTGATAAGGCCCCGACAGGACCCCCACCCTGGCCCAATCGCTAGGCACTGGCGAGCAGATGGAACACGTACATCAAGCTGTGGGGGATTATTAAAATGGGTGGGTATCATCTCAAACGCACAATTATTAATGCATGAGTCCAGCTATTCTCCTGCCTTGCCCTTGAACCTGTCCGTTTCACAAACAGCGCAGAGTTCTTTTTTTTATTATAATTTTTTTTTTTTTTACAACTTAAGCACTTTGTCCTACGACGATTAGCAAAGAAATAGCCGATCTACAAGCTGTAGGCCTGCTATTTCCTTTTGCTATTTTTCAAAAAGATTTGAAATTCTTTGACATTATAATTAAGGTCATATTTGTTTTTGTTTTTAAATAAATTAAATATATAATGACATGCCCAAAATAGGGATGCCAGGGTTAAAGTGGTAAAGTATCTAAATGGCTGATCACTAAATCTTATATGCATAATTTATACTCTCGCATTTATACTGTTGAAAATAGCAGATCTACAAGTGATATTAATGGCTTGGTCATGGTCTTGTTTCTAAATGAGGTTTTTCCCAGGAGTCCTACTGCTGGTCACTGCATTTCTCTCCCATCCCTAATTGGTACAGATGGTCTCTTTAACTTTAATACTCCTACCTTCTCTACCCATTCAGAGCTGGCTGTTATCAAATTGTTTCTACATTATTCAACCATTTATTTTTGAATCTTGCCAATTTTGAAGCACCTCATCAACTCCTATTATATTTTCATTTTCATCATTTTCTTTTCTTTCTTTCTTTTTTTTATTATTTTGTTTATTTGTGTATTGTTCCTGTTTTGAGGTACAATGTTTTTAGGATTTTCTCTCCACAAACAAACTTAATGGATTTCCCTCCAGGTCAACCTATCTGGTATTTTTAAGCTGTTACTCCTGTTTGCTGGTGGATAGATTGATTTGTATGTGATTGTAAATATTTTCATGACCATGCCAAACCAATTCAACAGGCTGGTGGTTAAAAGGACTCTTGATGGAACTGAAACTTGACTGTGCTTATATAGCCACACAAAAAAAGAAAGGAAAAAAAAAAAAAGAATGAAAAAGAAAAAGAAAAAAATGACTTATATCTCACAAGGAGACAATGTTTCATAAGTGTTATAAGCACTGGATATAAATTGTATTTTTTATCAATTCTGACTAATGTGAAGCTGTTGTATGATAAGAAAAGAATCCCTGGATGAGCAAATTTCCCCAGTTGGACTCGTGGGCTCGCTCTCACAGTTATGAGATTTGGGTCATTTTTCTGTCTACTTATTTTGTTTATTTATGCAAAGACACATGTGATGAATGAACACTTTGTTTAAGCTTCAGGGCTGCCTAGGGGAAGAGAACGCGGCACAAGTGAGCAGAACATTCAACTGCAGGCCTGCATAGTAACTGGTTAGCTGAGAAACATTGGACTTCAGACGTACATTGTACCTTGTATTTGAAGATGTAAAGTGTGTTTCAACATTTTATTGTATTTATTAGCCAGTGTTGGCTCTAAAATTGTCAGCAAACATAACAAGATGACAATCAGAAAAGATAATAATAATTAAGATTTATTGGGAATTAGAGTTCAAAAAGTATTTCTTTTTTCAAACAAATTCACCATCTCATTTAGATTTTATTGTAAATATAACATAGGAAATAGATTTATATTTTTGTTCATGAGTACTTAGTGAAGTATAAGTTATGTATTTGGCTGTTACATTATTTTTGTTTTTACATTGGTGTATGTGGATTCATGTTTTTGAAACCTGACAAGTCACTGTACCTCATGTAGATGCTGAATATTCTGCCTGTTGCAGTGGTGGACAAAGTACTCAACAGTACCACAGTACT
Source organism: Protomyctophum bolini (assembly GCF_963924005.1). Taxonomy (NCBI): domain Eukaryota; kingdom Metazoa; phylum Chordata; class Actinopteri; order Myctophiformes; family Myctophidae; genus Protomyctophum; species Protomyctophum bolini. The sequence goes on from NC_137862.1 coordinate 33,978,045, forward strand.
TGAGTCAAAGTCTAGATACTTCTGATCAAATATTACTCGACTACAAAGTGAAAGTCAAATTTGTACTGGAGTGAACATAGCTTATCTACAAGTTCTCGACAAGTCACACTGCGGCATGTGAGCATGTAGATCGGTTATTCTCACTATATTTAAAATATTGGGCTTAATTCATAATGTACATGTTCCCTTCCTTGGAATGTACTGGGAGTGTCCAAAAATACAAATAAAGTATACATACAAAAAGAAAGGACAACCTTAAGTACAGTACTCAAGTAAACATACTTTGTTACTGTCCACCACTGCTGAATGTTCTGCCTGTTGATAGAGAACAGTACAGAACTCCAGAAAGAAAACAAAGCACCTCACTTGCTTGTTTGGATAATCTTCCCCTGGACAATTCATAATTATAGCTGGACAGATTCGACTTATAAAAGAAGAGTCCTTACAAATAACGTGCATATTTTTTTATCAACAAGCACTTGCTGTACAAAAATGTTTAGCTGTTTTAGAATTTCTTTCCAATCATGATACAATCTTATTGGTAAAACATTATCCTCACTTGTGTTTTGTGTTTCTTAAAGCACTCATATGTGGCAAACTCCTTCTGAGGAGCTGATATTGCAAATACAAATCTGCATGCATTTGGCTTGCATTTACATTATAGGAAGCGAGGGGTTTTATGAATTCATATTTGGTTAAAAACACAAGTGAGGTTCTTGGAGTTTTTAGAAAGGTGGGAGCGTGCAAATATTTATTAGTTTTAACGCAGCAGAATGCACAGCTACTTGGGTGCATTCTTTAGTCTATACTCACTTTGCCATTCTTCTGTGTTGCTGAATTTTAATGAACAAGTTCATGTAGATTCTCCAGCCATCAGCATACATAGCCCTCACAACCTTTTCTATAAATCCACGTATCAGACATGCAAATGCATTTGATTGAACTGAAGACAAAAGCTTGTATGCTGTTTCAACATTACTTACTGTATTTTGTTCCCTTTCTGTCTGGACTTTGTGATGTATATGGTGGGAATGTTCTCTGTATTAATTTAATCAGCACAATTCACTGACATGCTGGACTGACATGCTAGCTGCTGTTCAGAAGTGTAAAATTTGCTGTTCAGGGCAACATTTATAGTTGTCAAAATGGTACTTTGCTTTTTAGATTTGTTTGTCTCTCAAGCAACACTGTGTGGCCCTTCTATCACTAGGGGCCACTGTTTTGAAATTGCTGGCAGCCTGATACAGTTTTCTGCGTAGAAATACTTTTCTTGGCAGGTACCTAGGCCCATGGCAAGTATTGTTTGGGTGTTACTAGAGAAAATGAAATACATAGTGTCTGTTGCTGCTTTGAAAAAGTTTTATGTCTGAATATGTAAATAGTTTATCATAATATCTTGTACAGTCCAGTGTAAAGTTTTTAATTCAACGTAAAAAAAAAGGTTGCCATCACATTTGTGTTCACATTCTTCTTTATACAGTACAAAAGATCAATTATTTGCTAAGGATATTATTGTTAAAAGGAAAAAAAAAGAAAAGAAAAAGGTACTAAAATATTTGTTTTTGTTTTTGTTTTGCTTGGCTTCAAAGTGTAAACCAGCAAGTCTTTTTTTGGTTTCCATGTGCAGTATTGACGTGAGGTAAACTTAAGGTGAAATAATTCTTCAGTGGTGTGTATGGAGAGGTATCTCCTCTGTTGGTAGTATTAATTTAATACACTATATCAAATAAAATACACCAGATGAGTGACACATTTGGACAGAAAAGTCCTGAGTGTCTATTTACCCTCAGGACTTTCCTGCTGCTTGGTGTAAATAGGCACCTTACACTGTAAAAGCCTGTTAATTATCAATGTCTGACTCTGAGAGTACAAAATATATGGAGTGTACATTTTGTATACTTGGAGTTAAATCAACGCAGGATTTTACAGTGTAGAAATGTGTACACGTTTAGGGTTTTCTCCCCACAGGATGCATTCAGGCATATTGTAACACCATTTTCTGTATGTACTCAGTCCATTGATGTAACAAGGCAGTGGTGGGCTGTAGAACTGCCTGTTTAAGCTCATTTACCTCAAGAATTTCCTCCTTTTCTGTAAAAGTAAGAAATTGTGTGACAAAAAAGCGTCTCACCATCACTCCATCTTTTGTACTGCTGTTGACACTTACAAATTAAAGAGACATTTTGTTTTACGGTCTGACTATTCATTTTCTTTACAGTGTCAAAAATACTGTGTGTTGATCCATTTATAGTGAATGAATCAATGTGAACAAAGACTTGACATTATTCTAATGTTTATTAAAATAAAACAATAACTAAGGGAAATAATTACAGTACCGGTATATAACCATAGACCAATCTCTATGTCCCTATATTATTTATTATTTTATTATATTAGTTTATTTTCTGTAAAAGCAAATGGTTTAATCGACAATGCTGCAAAGGTTTTCAGAAAACTAAAGGGTCTAATGCGGCATGTGGCTATATGTGGCAGGTAGGCCTATATATTCTGGTTGAAATACAACATAAACAACTCATCATTTTGAGGGTGACTGTTAATTGAAGTGCCTTGATAGGTCATGTTTGATCAGTGTAAATCTTTATCTGCCCTTTTAATTGATAGCGGTTGATGTGAATGCACCACACAGAGAGCATATAATAACCTTCAGTCCAACTGTTGAAAGAGGCAGAATGATGAATAGATGATTACACTAGAGCCGAGGGGAAAAAGCAATCTATAAAACAACATTAATTTATTGCCTGTACTCTAATTTAGATATTTTATTTGTCTAGTTTAAAACTTGAGCAATACAGACTCCCATAGCTTGATGGTGTCCTATAGCGACACCAAAAATGTTTTTTTGTTGGTTGTGTACATAAACACACAAACACACACACACACACACAGACAGGCATATACGTATAGAGATTATGGGCATTGGGCAACTGCTAATCTGACCTTCAGGTCCTCTGGGAATATACACAGTAAGTTTGAAGTCGATTGATCTGATGTGGGAACAGTAATTCAGACACACACACAAGCACGCGCGCGCACACACACACACACACATGCGCACACGCACGCGCACACGCACGCACATGCACATTGTTCAGTGTGTAGAAAGCGCATATTGATCCATTCATGGGTGTATTCAAGTGATGCGGGATATGTCTATGCCCCAAGTGTAAAGGCCCTTGATTTAAAGCCACTGTTTTATCATGTTCACTCACTTCACAGCGCTCTTATTATCGTACATCATCATACAGTACATCATCTCATTCCAGCCAATCAGAATTTGCGTCCACCTCAAAGCTGGACATAGGAGGGGCTAGAACCCCTAATTTTTTTATTTTTTTTAAATCCTCAAAAATGTTGAAAAACGGCGTGCTATGGTATGCCGTACGATATGGGCTATAGCCCACGGTCCAAAATGATGAGAAACGAGGCTAACTTTTTTTTTCAGAATTTCAAAAAACATGGGCTATAACCCATCGTTTTTGTCATTTTGTCATTTTTTTCAAATCCTCAAAAATGATGAAAAACGGCGCGCTATAGTATGCCGTACGATATGGGCTATAGCCCATGGTCCAAAATGATGAGAAACGAGGATAACTGTTTTTTTCAAAATTTCAAAAAACATGGGCTATAACCCATCGTTTTTGTCATTTCGTCATTTTTTTCAAATCTTCAAAAATGATGAAAAACTGCGCGCTATAGTATGCCGTACGATATGGGCTATAGCCCACGGTCCAAAATGATGAGAAACGAGGCTAACTTTTTTTTTCAAAATTTCAAAAAACATGGGCTATAACCCATCGTTTTTGTCATTTCGTCATTTTTTTTAAATCCTCAAAAATGATGAAAAACGGCGCGCTATCATGTTCACTCACTTCACAGCGCTCTTATTATCGTACATCATCATACAGTACATCATCTCATTCCAGCCAATCAGAATTTGCGTCCACCTCAAAGCTGGACATAGGAGGGGCTAGAACCCCTAATTTTTTTATTTTTTTCAAATCCTCAAAAATGTTGAAAAACGGCGTGCTATGGTATGCCGTACGATATGGGCTATAGCCCACGGTCCAAAATGATGAGAAACGAGGCTAACTTTTTTTTTCAAAATTTCAAAAAACATGGGCTATAACCCATCGTTTTTGTCATTTTGTCATTTTTTTCAAATCCTCAAAAATGATGAAAAACGGCGCGCTATAGTATGCCGTACGATATGGGCTATAGCCCATGGTCCAAAATGATGAGAAACGAGGATAACTGTTTTTTTCAAAATTTCAAAAAACATGGGCTATAACCCATCGTTTTTGTCATTTCGTCATTTTTTTCAAATCTTCAAAAATGATGAAAAACTGCGCGCTATAGTATGCCGTACGATATGGGCTATAGCCCACGGTCCAAAATGATGAGAAACGAGGCTAACTTTTTTTTTCAAAATTTCAAAAAACATGGGCTATAACCCATCGTTTTTGTCATTTCGTCATTTTTTTTAAATCCTCAAAAATGATGAAAAACGGCGCGCTATAGTATGCCGTACGATATGGGCTATAGCCCACGGTCCAAAATGATGAGAAACGAGGCTAACTTTTTTTTTCAAAATTTCAAAAAACATGGGCTATAACCCATCGTTTTTTTTATTTTTTCATTTTTTTCAAATCCTCAAAAATGATGAAAAACGGCGCGCTATAGTATGCCGTACGATATGGGCTATAGCCCATGGTCCAAAATGATGAGAAACGAGGATAACTGTTTTTTTCAAAATTTCAAAAAACATGGGCTATAACCCATCGTTTTTGTCATTTCGTCATTTTTTTCAAATCTTCAAAAATGATGAAAAACTGCGCGCTATAGTATGCCGTACGATATGGGCTATAGCCCACGGTCCAAAATGATGAGAAACGAGGCTAACTTTTTTTTTTCAAAATTTCAAAAAACATGGGCTATAACCCATCGTTTTTTTTATTTTTTCATTTTTTTCAAATCCTCAAAAATGATGAAAAACTGCGCGCTATAGTATGCCGTACGATATGGGCTATAGCCCACGGTCCAAAATGATGAGAAACGAGGCTAACTTTTTTTTTTCAAAATTTCAAAAAACATGGGCTATAACCCATCGTTTTTGTCATTTCGTCATTTTTTTCAAATCCTCAAAAATGATGAAAAACGGCGCGCTATAGTATGCCGTACGATATGGGCTATAGCCCATGGTCCAAAATGATGAGAAACGAGGATAACTGTTTTTTTCAAAATTTCAAAAAACATGGGCTATAACCCATCGTTTTTGTCATTTCGTCATTTTTTTCAAATCTTCAAAAATGATGAAAAACTGCGCGCTATAGTATGCCGTACGATATGGGCTATAGCCCACGGTCCAAAATGATGAGAAACGAGGCTAACTTTTTTTTTCAAAATTTCAAAAAACATGGGCTATAACCCATCGTTTTTGTCATTTCGTCATTTTTTTTAAATCCTCAAAAATGATGAAAAACGGCGCGCTATCATGTTCACTCACTTCACAGCGCTCTTATTATCGTACATCATCATACAGTACATCATCTCATTCCAGCCAATCAGAATTTGCGTCCACCTCAAAGCTGGACATAGGAGGGGCTAGAACCCCTAATTTTTTTATTTTTTTCAAATTCTCAAAAATGTTGAAAAACGGCGTGCTATGGTATGCCGTACGATATGGGCTATAGCCCACGGTCCAAAATGATGAGAAACGAGGCTAACTTTTTTTTTCAAAATTTCAAAAAACATGGGCTATAACCCATCGTTTTTGTCATTTTGTCATTTTTTTCAAATCCTCAAAAATGATGAAAAACGGCGCGCTATAGTATGCCGTACGATATGGGCTATAGCCCATGGTCCAAAATGATGAGAAACGAGGATAACTGTTTTTTTCAAAATTTCAAAAAACATGGGCTATAACCCATCGTTTTTGTCATTTCGTCATTTTTTTCAAATCTTCAAAAATGATGAAAAACTGCGCGCTATAGTATGCCGTACGATATGGGCTATAGCCCACGGTCCAAAATGATGAGAAACGAGGCTAACTTTTTTTTTCAAAATTTCAAAAAACATGGGCTATAACCCATCGTTTTTGTCATTTCGTCATTTTTTTTAAATCCTCAAAAATGATGAAAAACGGCGCGCTATAGTATGCCGTACGATATGGGCTATAGCCCACGGTCCAAAATGATGAGAAACGAGGCTAACTTTTTTTTTCAAAATTTCAAAAAACATGGGCTATAACCCATCGTTTTTTTTATTTTTTCATTTTTTTCAAATCCTCAAAAATGATGAAAAACGGCGCGCTATAGTATGCCGTACGATATGGGCTATAGCCCATGGTCCAAAATGATGAGAAACGAGGATAACTGTTTTTTTCAAAATTTCAAAAAACATGGGCTATAACCCATCGTTTTTGTCATTTCGTCATTTTTTTCAAATCTTCAAAAATGATGAAAAACTGCGCGCTATAGTATGCCGTACGATATGGGCTATAGCCCACGGTCCAAAATGATGAGAAACGAGGCTAACTTTTTTTTTTCAAAATTTCAAAAAACATGGGCTATAACCCATCGTTTTTTTTATTTTTTCATTTTTTTCAAATCCTCAAAAATGATGAAAAACTGCGCGCTATAGTATGCCGTACGATATGGGCTATAGCCCACGGTCCAAAATGATGAGAAACGAGGCTAACTTTTTTTTTTCAAAATTTCAAAAAACATGGGCTATAACCCATCGTTTTTGTCATTTCGTCATTTTTTTCAAATCTTCAAAAATGATGAAAAACTGCGCGCTATAGTATGCCATACGATTTGGGCTATAGCCCACGGTCCAAAATGATGAGAAACGAGGCTAACTTTTTTTTTCAAAATTTCAAAAAACATGGGCTATAACCCATCGTTTTTTTTATTTTTTCATTTTTTTCAAATCCTCAAAAATGATGAAAAACGGCGCGCTATAGTATGCCGTACGATATGGGCTATAGCCCATGGTCCAAAATGATGAGAAACGAGGATAACTTTTTTTTTCAAAATTTCAAAAAACATGGGCTATAACCCATCGTTTTTGTCATTTCGTCATTTTTTTCAAATCTTCAAAAATGATGAAAAACTGCGCGCTATAGTATGCCGTACGATATGGGCTATAGCCCACGGTCCAAAATGATGAGAAACGAGGCTAACTTTTTTTTTCAAATTTTCAAAAAACATGGGCTATAACCCATCGTTTTTGTCATTTTGTCATTTTTTTCAAATCCTCAAAAATTATGAAAAACGGCGCGCTATAGTATGCCGTACGATATGGGCTATAGCCAATGGTCCAAAATGATGAGAAACGAGGCTAACTTTTTTTTTCAAAATTTCAAAAAACATGGGCTATAACCCATCGTTTTTGTCATTTCGTCATTTTTTTCAAATCTTCAAAAATGATGAAAAACTGCGCGCTATAGTATGCCGTACGATATGGGCTATAGCCCACGGTCCAAAATGATGAGAAACGAGGCTAACTTTTTTTTTCAAAATTTCAAAAAACATGGGCTATAACCCATCGTTTTTGTCATTTCGTCATTTTTTTCAAATCTTCAAAAATGATGAAAAACTGCGCGCTATAGTATGCCGTACGATATGGGCTATAGCCCACGGTCCAAAATGATGAGAAACGAGGCTAACTTTTTTTTTCAAAATTTCAAAAAACATGGGCTATAACCCATCGTTTTTTTTATTTTTTCATTTTTTTCAAATCCTCAAAAATGATGAAAAACGGCGCGCTATAGTATGCCGTACGATATGGGCTATAGCCCATGGTCCAAAATGATGAGAAACGAGGATAACTTTTTTTTTCAAAATTTCAAAAAACATGGGCTATAACCCATCGTTTTTGTCATTTTGTCATTTTTTTCAAATCCTCAAAAATGATGAAAAACGGCGCGCTATAGTATGCCGTACGATATGGGCTATAGCCCACGGTCCAAAATGATGAGAAACGAGGCTAACTTTTTTTTTTCAAAATTTCAAAAAACATGGGCTATAACCCATCGTTTTTTTTATTTTTTCATTTTTTTCAAATCCTCAAAAATGATGAAAAACGGCGCGCTATAGTATGCCGTACGATATGGGCTATAGCCCACGGTCCAAAATGATGAGAAACGAGGCTATCTTTTTTTTCTCAAAATTTCAAAAAACATGGGCTATAACCCATCGTTTTTGTCATGTCATCATTTTTTTCAAATCTTCAAAAATGATGAAAAACTGCGCGCTATAGTATGCCGTACGATATGGGCTATAGCCCACGGTCCAAAATGATGAGAAACGAGGCTAACTTTTTTTTTCAAAATTTCAAAAAACATGGGCTATAACCCATCGTTTTTGTCATTTCGTCATTTTTTTCAAATCTTCAAAAATGATGAAAAACTGCGCGCTATAGTATGCCGTACGATATGGGCTATAGCCCACGGTCCAAAATGATGAGAAACGAGGCTAACTTTTTTTTTCAAAATTTCAAAAAACATGGGCTATAACCCATCGTTTTTTTTATTTTTTCATTTTTTTCAAATCCTCAAAAATGATGAAAAACGGCGCGCTATAGTATGCCGTACGATATGGGCTATAGCCCATGGTCCAAAATGATGAGAAACGAGGATAACTTTTTTTTTCAAAATTTCAAAAAACATGGGCTATAACCCATCGTTTTTGTCATTTTGTCATTTTTTTCAAATCCTCAAAAATGATGAAAAACGGCGCGCTATAGTATGCCGTACGATATGGGCTATAGCCCACGGTCCAAAATGATGAGAAACGAGGCTATCTTTTTTTTCTCAAAATTTCAAAAAACATGGGCTATAACCCATCGTTTTTGTCATGTCATCATTTTTTTCAAATCTTCAAAAATGATGAAAAACTGCGCGCTATAGTATGCCGTACGATATGGGCTATAGCCCACGGTCCAAAATGATGAGAAACGAGGCTAACTTTTTTTTTCAAAATTTCAAAAAACATGGGCTATAACCCATCGTTTTTGTCATTTTGTCATTTTTTTCAAATCCTCAAAAATGATGAAAAACGGCGCGCTATAGTATGCCGTACGATATGGGCTATAGCCAATGGTCCAAAATGATGAGAAACGAGGCTAACTTTTTTTTTCAAAATTTCAAAAAACATGGGCTATAACCCATCGTTTTTGTCATTTTGTCATTTTTTTCAAATCCTCAAAAATGATGAAAAACGGCGCGCTATAGTATGCCGTACGATATGGGCTATAGCCAATGGTCCAAAATGATGAGAAACGAGGCTAACTTTTTTTTTCAAAATTTAAAAAAACATGGGCTATAACCCATTGTTTTTGTCATTTCGTCATTTTTTTCAAATCCTCAAAAATGATGAAAAACGGCGCGCTATAGTGTGCCGTACGATATGGGCTATAGCCAATGGTCCAAAATGATGAGAAACGAGGCTAACTAATTTTTTCAAAATTTCAAAAAACATGGGCTATAACCCATCGTTTTTGTCATTTCGTCATTTTTTTCAAATCTTCAAAAATGATGAAAAGCTGCACGCTATAGTATGCCGTACGATATGGGCTATAGCCCACGGTCCAAAATGATGAGAAACGAGGCTAACTTTTTTTTTCAAAATTTCAAAAAACATGGGCTATAACCCATCGTTTTTGTCATTTCGTCATTTTTTTCAAATCTTCAAAAATGATGAAAAACTGCGCGCTATAGTATGCCGTACGATATGGGCTATAGCCCACGGTCCAAAATGATGAGAAACGAGGCTAACTTTTTTTTTCAAAATTTCAAAAAACATGGGCTATAACCCATCGTTTTTTTTATTTTTTCATTTTTTTCAAATCCTCAAAAATGATGAAAAACGGCGCGTTATAGTATGCCGTACGATATGGGCTATAGCCAATGGTCCAAAATGATGAGAAACGAGGCTAACTTTTTTTTTCAAAATTTCAAAAAACATGGGCTATAACCCATCGTTTTTGTCATTTTGTCATTTTTTTCAAATCCTCAAAAATGATGAAAAACGGCGCGCTATAGTATGCCGTACGATATGGGCTATAGCCAATGGTCCAAAATGATGAGAAACGAGGCTAACTTTTTTTTTCAAAATTTCAAAAAACATGGGCTATAACCCATCGTTTTTGTCATTTTGTCATTTTTTTCAAATCCTCAAAAATGATGAAAAACGGCGCGCTATAGTATGCCGTACGATATGGGCTATAGCCCACGGTCCAAAATGATGAGAAACGAGGCTAACTTTTTTTTTCAAAATTTCAAAAAACATGGGCTATAACCCATCGTTTTTGTCATTTTGTCATTTTTTTCAAATCCTCAAAAATGATGAAAAACTGCGCGCTATAGTATGCCGTACGATATGGGCTATAGCCCACGGTCCAAAATGATGAGAAACGAGGCTAACTTTTTTTTTCAAAATTTCAAAAAACATGGGCTATAACCCATCGTTTTTGTCATTTCGTCATTTTTTTCAAATCTTCAAAAATGATGAAAAACTGCGCGCTATAGTATGCCGTACGATATGGGCTATAGCCCACGGTCCAAAATGATGAGAAACGAGGCTAACTTTTTTTTTCAAAATTTCAAAAAACATGGGCTATAACCCATCGTTTTTTTTATTTTTTCATTTTTTTCAAATCCTCAAAAATGATGAAAAACGGCGCGTTATAGTATGCCGTACGATATGGGCTATAGCCAATGGTCCAAAATGATAAGAAACGAGGCTAACTTTTTTTTCCAAAATTTCAAAAAACATGGGCTATAACCCATCGTTTTTGTCATTTTGTCATTTTTTTCAAATCCTCAAAAATGATGAAAAACGGCGCGCTATAGTATGCCGTACGATATGGGCTATAGCCAATGGTCCAAAATGATGAGAAACGAGGCTAACTTTTTTTTTCAAAATTTCAAAAAACATGGGCTATAACCCATCGTTTTTGTCATTTTGTCATTTTTTTCAAATCCTCAAAAATGATGAAAAACGGCGCGCTATAGTATGCCGTACGATATGGGCTATAGCCAATGGTCCAAAATGATGAGAAACGAGGCTAACTAATTTTTTCAAAATTTCAAAAAACATGGGCTATAACCCATCGTTTTTGTCATTTTGTCATTTTTTTCAAATCCTCAAAAATGATGAAAAACGGCGCGCTATAGTATGCCGTACGATATGGGCTATAGCCCACGGTCCAAAATGATGAGAAACGAGGCTAACTTTTTTTTTCAAAATTTCAAAAAACATGGGCTATAACCCATCGTTTTTGTCATTTTGTCATTTTTTTCAAATCCTCAAAAATGATGAAAAACTGCGCGCTATAGTATGCCGTACGATATGGGCTATAGCCCACGGTCCAAAATGATGAGAAACGAGGCTAACTTTTTTTTTCAAAATTTCAAAAAACATGGGCTATAACCCATCGTTTTTGTCATTTCGTCATTTTTTTCAAATCTTCAAAAATGATGAAAAACTGCGCGCTATAGTATGCCGTACGATATGGGCTATAGCCCACGGTCCAAAATGATGAGAAACGAGGCTAACTTTTTTTTTCAAAATTTCAAAAAACATGGGCTATAACCCATCGTTTTTTTTATTTTTTCATTTTTTTCAAATCCTCAAAAATGATGAAAAACGGCGCGTTATAGTATGCCGTACGATATGGGCTATAGCCAATGGTCCAAAATGATGAGAAACGAGGCTAACTTTTTTTTTCAAAATTTCAAAAAACATGGGCTATAACCCATCGTTTTTGTCATTTTGTCATTTTTTTCAAATCCTCAAAAATGATGAAAAACGGCGCGCTATAGTATGCCGTACGATATGGGCTATAGCCAATGGTCCAAAATGATGAGAAACGAGGCTAACTTTTTTTTTCAAAATTTCAAAAAACATGGGCTATAACCCATCGTTTTTGTCATTTTGTCATTTTTTTCAAATCCTCAAAAATGATGAAAAACGGCGCGCTATAGTATGCCGTACGATATGGGCTATAGCCAATGGTCCAAAATGATGAGAAACGAGGCTAACTAATTTTTTCAAAATTTCAAAAAACATGGGCTATAACCCATCGTTTTTGTCATTTTGTCATTTTTTTCAAATCCTCAAAAATGATGAAAAACGGCGCGCTATAGTATGCCGTACGATATGGGCTATAGCCCACGGTCCAAAATGATGAGAAACGAGGCTAACTTTTTTTTTCAAAATTTCAAAAAACATGGGCTATAACCCATCGTTTTTGTCATTTTGTCATTTTTTTCAAATCCTCAAAAATGATGAAAAACTGCGCGCTATAGTATGCCGTACGATATGGGCTATAGCCCACGGTCCAAAATGATGAGAAACGAGGCTAACTTTTTTTTTCAAAATTTCAAAAAACATGGGCTATAACCCATCGTTTTTGTCATTTCGTCATTTTTTTCAAATCTTCAAAAATGATGAAAAACTGCGCGCTATAGTATGCCGTACGATATGGGCTATAGCCCACGGTCCAAAATGATGAGAAACGAGGCTAACTTTTTTTTTCAAAATTTCAAAAAACATGGGCTATAACCCATCGTTTTTTTTATTTTTTCATTTTTTTCAAATCCTCAAAAATGATGAAAAACGGCGCGTTATAGTATGCCGTACGATATGGGCTATAGCCAATGGTCCAAAATGATGAGAAACGAGGCTAACTTTTTTTTTCAAAATTTCAAAAAACATGGGCTATAACCCATCGTTTTTGTCATTTTGTCATTTTTTTCAAATCCTCAAAAATGATGAAAAACGGCGCGCTATAGTATGCCGTACGATATGGGCTATAGCCAATGGTCCAAAATGATGAGAAACGAGGCTAACTTTTTTTTTCAAAATTTCAAAAAACATGGGCTATAACCCATCGTTTTTGTCATTTTGTCATTTTTTTCAAATCCTCAAAAATGATGAAAAACGGCGCGCTATAGTATGCCGTACGATATGGGCTATAGCCAATGGTCCAAAATGATGAGAAACGAGGCTAACTAATTTTTTCAAAATTTCAAAAAACATGGGCTAACCCATCGTTTTTGTCATTTTGTCATTTTTTTCAAATCCTCAAAAATGATGAAAAACGGCGCGCTATAGTATGCCGTACGATATGGGCTATAGCCCACGGTCCAAAATGATGAGAAACGAGGCTAACTTTTTTTTTCAAAATTTCAAAAAACATGGGCTATAACCCATCGTTTTTGTCATTTTGTCATTTTTTTCAAATCCTCAAAAATGATGAAAAACTGCGCGCTATAGTATGCCGTACGATATGGGCTATAGCCCACGGTCCAAAATGATGAGAAACGAGGCTAACTTTTTTTTTCAAAATTTCAAAAAACATGGGCTATAACCCATCGTTTTTTTTATTTTTTCATTTTTTTCAAATCCTCAAAAATGATGAAAAACGGCGCGCTATAGTATGCCGTACGATATGGGCTATAGCCCACGGTCCAAAATGATGAGAAACGAGGCTAACTTTTTTTTTCAAAATTTCAAAAAACATGGGCTATAACCCATCGTTTTTGTCATTTTGTCATTTTTTTCAAATCCTCAAAAATGATGAAAAACGGCGCGCTATAGTATGCCGTACGATATGGGCTATAGCCAATGGTCCAAAATGATGAGAAACGAGGCTAACTTTTTTTTTCAAAATTTCAAAAAACATGGGCTATAACCCATCGTTTTTGTCATTTCGTCATTTTTTTCAAATCTTCAAAAATGATGAAAAACTGCGCGCTATAGTATGCCGTACGATATGGGCTATAGCCCACGGTCCAAAATGATGAGAAACGAGGCTAACTTTTTTTTTCAAAATTTCAAAAAACATGGGCTATAACCCATCGTTTTTGTCATTTTGTCATTTTTTTCAAATCCTCAAAAATGATGAAAAACGGCGCGCTATAGTATGCCGTACGATATGGGCTATAGCCCACGGTCCAAAATGATGAGAAACGAGGCTAACTTTTTTTTTCAAAATTTCAAAAAACATGGGCTATAACCCATCGTTTTTGTCATTTTGTCATTTTTTTCAAATCCTCAAAAATGATGAAAAACTGCGCGCTATAGTATGCCGTACGATATGGGCTATAGCCCACGGTCCAAAATGATGAGAAACGAGGCTAACTTTTTTTTTCAAAATTTCAAAAAACATGGGCTATAACCCATCGTTTTTTTTATTTTTTCATTTTTTTCAAATCCTCAAAAATGATGAAAAACGGCGCGCTATAGTATGCCGTACGATATGGGCTATAGCCCACGGTCCAAAATGATGAGAAACGAGGCTAACTTTTTTTTTCAAAATTTCAAAAAACATGGGCTATAACCCATCGTTTTTGTCATTTTGTCATTTTTTTCAAATCCTCAAAAATGATGAAAAACTGCGCGCTATAGTATGCCGTACGATATGGGCTATAGCCCACGGTCCAAAATGATGAGAAACGAGGCTAACTTTTTTTTTCAAAATTTCAACAAAACATGGGCTATAACCCATCGTTTTTTTTATTTTTTCATTTTTTTCAAATCCTCAAAAATGATGAAAAACGGCGCGCTATAGTATGCCGTACGATATGGGCTATAGCCCACGGTCCAAAATGATGAGAAACGAGGCTAACTTTTTTTTTCAAAATTTCAAAAAACATGGGCTATAACCCATCGTTTTTGTCATTTTGTCATTTTTTTCAAATCCTCAAAAATGATGAAAAACGGCGCGCTATAGTATGCCGTACGATATGGGCTATAGCCAATGGTCCAAAATGATGAGAAACGAGGCTAACTTTTTTTTTCAAAATTTCAAAAAACATGGGCTATAACCCATCGTTTTTGTCATTTCGTCATTTTTTTCAAATCTTCAAAAATGATGAAAAACTGCGCGCTATAGTATGCCGTACGATATGGGCTATAGCCCACGGTCCAAAATGATGAGAAACGAGGCTAACTTTTTTTTTCACAATTTCAAAAAACATGGGCTATAACCCATCGTTTTTGTCATTTTGTCATTTTTTTCAAATCCTCAAAAATGATGAAAAACGGCGCGCTATAGTATGCCGTACGATATGGGCTATAGCCCACGGTCCAAAATGATGAGAAACGAGGCTAACTTTTTTTTTCAAAATTTCAAAAAACATGGGCTATAACCCATCGTTTTTGTCATTTTGTCATTTTTTTCAAATCCTCAAAAATGATGAAAAACTGCGCGCTATAGTATGCCGTACGATATGGGCTATAGCCCACGGTCCAAAATGATGAGAAACGAGGCTAACTTTTTTTTTCAAAATTTCAAAAAACATGGGCTATAACCCATCGTTTTTTTTATTTTTTCATTTTTTTCAAATCCTCAAAAATGATGAAAAACGGCGCGCTATAGTATGCCGTACGATATGGGCTATAGCCCACGGTCCAAAATGATGAGAAACGAGGCTAACTTTTTTTTTCAAAATTTCAAAAAACATGGGCTATAACCCATCGTTTTTGTCATTTTGTCATTTTTTTCAAATCCTCAAAAATGATGAAAAACGGCGCGCTATAGTATGCCGTACGATATGGGCTATAGCCAATGGTCCAAAATGATGAGAAACGAGGCTAACTTTTTTTTTCAAAATTTCAAAAAACATGGGCTATAACCCATCGTTTTTGTCATTTCGTCATTTTTTTCAAATCTTCAAAAATGATGAAAAACTGCGCGCTATAGTATGCCGTACGATATGGGCTATAGCCCACGGTCCAAAATGATGAGAAACGAGGCTAACTTTTTTTTTCAAAATTTCAAAAAACATTGGCTATAACCCATCGTTTTTGTCATTTCGTAATTTTTTTCAAATCCTCAAAAATGATGAAAAACGGCGCGCTATAGTATGCCGTACGATATGGGCTATAGCCAATGGTCCAAAATGATGAGAAACGAGGCTAACTAATTTTTTCAAAATTTCAAAAAACATGGGCTATAACCCATCGTTTTTGTCATTTTGTCATTTTTTTCAAATCCTCAAAAATGATGAAAAACGGCGCGCTATAGTATGCCGTACGATATGGGCTATAGCCCACGGTCCAAAATGATGAGAAACGAGGCTAACTTTTTTTTTCAAAATTTCAAAAAACATGGGCTATAACCCATCGTTTTTGTCATTTTGTCATTTTTTTCAAATCCTCAAAAATGATGAAAAACTGCGCGCTATAGTATGCCGTACGATATGGGCTATAGCCCACGGTCCAAAATGATGAGAAACGAGGCTAACCTTTTTTTTCAAAATTACAAAAAACATGGGCTATAACCCATCGTTTTTTTTATTTTTTCATTTTTTTCAAATCCTCAAAAATGATGAAAAACGGCGCGCTATAGTATGCCGTACGATATGGGCTATAGCCCACGGTCCAAAATGATGAGAAACGAGGCTAACTTTTTTTTTCAAAATTTCAAAAAACATGGGCTATAACCCATCGTTTTTGTCATATTGTCATTTTTTTCAAATCCTCAAAAATGATGAAAAACGGCGCGCTATAGTATGCCGTACGATATGGGCTATAGCCAATGGTCCAAAATGATGAGAAACGAGGCTAACTTTTTTTTTCAAAATTTCAAAAAACATGGGCTATAACCCATCGTTTTTGTCATTTCGTCATTTTTTTCAAATCTTCAAAAATGATGAAAAACTGCGCGCTATAGTATGCCGTACGATATGGGCTATAGCCCACGGTCCAAAATGATGAGAAACGAGGCTAACTTTTTTTTTCAAAATTTCAAAAAACATGGGCTATAACCCATCGTTTTTGTCATTTTGTCATTTTTTTCAAATCCTCAAAAATGATGAAAAACGGCGCGCTATAGTATGCCGTACGATATGGGCTATAGCCCACGGTCCAAAATGATGAGAAACGAGGCTAACTTTTTTTTTCAAAATTTCAAAAAACATGGGCTATAACCCATCGTTTTTGTCATTTTGTCATTTTTTTCAAATCCTCAAAAATGATGAAAAACGGCGCGCTATAGTATGCCGTACGATATGGGCTATAGCCCACGGTCCAAAATGATGAGAAACGAGGCTAACTTTTTTTTTCAAAATTTCAAAAAACATGGGCTATAACCCATCGTTTTTGTCATTTTGTCATTTTTTTCAAATCCTCAAAAATGATGAAAAACGGCGCGCTATAGTATGCCGTACGATATGGGCTATAGCCCACGGTCCAAAATGATGAGAAACGAGGCTAACTTTTTTTTTCAAAATTTCAAAAAACATGGGCTATAACCCATCGTTTTTGTCATTTTGTCATTTTTTTCAAATCCTCAAAAATGATGAAAAACTGCGCGCTATAGTATGCCGTACGATATGGGCTATAGCCCACGGTCCAAAATGATGAGAAACGAGGCTAACTTTTTTTTTCAAAATTTCAAAAAACATGGGCTATAACCCATCGTTTTTTTTATTTTTTCATTTTTTTCAAATCCTCAAAAATGATGAAAAACGGCGCGCTATAGTATGCCGTACGATATGGGCTATAGCCAATGGTCCAAAATGATGAGAAACGAGGCTAACTTTTTTTTTCAAAATTTCAAAAAACATGGGCTATAACCCATCGTTTTTGTCATTTCGTAATTTTTTTCAAATCCTCAAAAATGATGAAAAACGGCGCGCTATAGTATGCCGTACGATATGGGCTATAGCCAATGGTCCAAAATGATGAGAAACGAGGCTAACTAATTTTTTCAAAATTTCAAAAAACATGGGCTATAACCCATCGTTTTTGTCATTTTGTCATTTTTTTCAAATCCTCAAAAATGATGAAAAAAGGCGCGCTATAGTATGCCGTACGATATGGGCTATAGCCCACGGTCCAAAATGATGAGAAACGAGGCTAACTTTTTTTTTCAAAATTTCAAAAAACATGGGCTATAACCCATCGTTTTTGTCATTTTGTCATTTTTTTCAAATCCTCAAAAATGATGAAAAACTGCGCGCTATAGTATGCCGTACGATATGGGCTATAGCCCACGGTCCAAAATGATGAGAAACGAGGCTAACCTTTTTTTTCAAAATTTCAAAAAACATGGGCTATAACCCATCGTTTTTTTTATTTTTTCATTTTTTTCAAATCCTCAAAAATGATGAAAAACGGCGCGCTATAGTATGCCGTACGATATGGGCTATAGCCCACGGTCCAAAATGATGAGAAACGAGGCTAACTTTTTTTTTCAAAATTTCAAAAAACATGGGCTATAACCCATCGTTTTTGTCATATTGTCATTTTTTTCAAATCCTCAAAAATGATGAAAAACGGCGCGCTATAGTATGCCGTACGATATGGGCTATAGCCAATGGTCCAAAATGATGAGAAACGAGGCTAACTTTTTTTTTCAAAATTTCAAAAAACATGGGCTATAACCCATCGTTTTTGTCATTTCGTCATTTTTTTCAAATCTTCAAAAATGATGAAAAACTGCGCGCTATAGTATGCCGTACGATATGGGCTATAGCCCACGGTCCAAAATGATGAGAAACGAGGCTAACTTTTTTTTTCAAAATTTCAAAAAACATGGGCTATAACCCATCGTTTTTGTCATTTTGTCATTTTTTTCAAATCCTCAAAAATGATGAAAAACGGCGCGCTATAGTATGCCGTACGATATGGGCTATAGCCCACGGTCCAAAATGATGAGAAACGAGGCTAACTTTTTTTTTCAAAATTTCAAAAAACATGGGCTATAACCCATCGTTTTTGTCATTTTGTCATTTTTTTCAAATCCTCAAAAATGATGAAAAACTGCGCGCTATAGTATGCCGTACGATATCGGCTATAGCCCACGGTCCAAAATGATGAGAAACGAGGCTAACTTTTTTTTTCAAAATTTCAAAAAACATGGGCTATAACCCATCGTTTTTTTTATTTTTTCATTTTTTTCAAATCCTCAAAAATGATGAAAAACGGCGCGCTATAGTATGCCGTACGATATGGGCTATAGCCAATGGTCCAAAATGATGAGAAACGAGGCTAACTTTTTTTTTCAAAATTTCAAAAAACATGGGCTATAACCCATCGTTTTTGTCATTTCGTAATTTTTTTCAAATCCTCAAAAATGATGAAAAACGGCGCGCTATAGTATGCCGTACGATATGGGCTATAGCCAATGGTCCAAAATGATGAGAAACGAGGCTAACTAATTTTTTCAAAATTTCAAAAAACATGGGCTATAACCCATCGTTTTTGTCATTTTGTCATTTTTTTCAAATCCTCAAAAATGATGAAAAACGGCGCGCTATAGTATGCCGTACGATATGGGCTATAGCCCACGGTCCAAAATGATGAGAAACGAGGCTAACTTTTTTTTTCAAAATTTCAAAAAACATGGGCTATAACCCATCGTTTTTGTCATTTTGTCATTTTTTTCAAATCCTCAAAAATGATGAAAAACTGCGCGCTATAGTATGCCGTACGATATGGGCTATAGCCCACGGTCCAAAATGATGAGAAACGAGGCTAACCTTTTTTTTCAAAATTTCAAAAAACATGGGCTATAACCCATCGTTTTTTTTATTTTTTCATTTTTTTCAAATCCTCAAAAATGATGAAAAACGGCGCGCTATAGTATGCCGTACGATATGGGCTATAGCCCACGGTCCAAAATGATGAGAAACGAGGCTAACTTTTTTTTTCAAAATTTCAAAAAACATGGGCTATAACCCATCGTTTTTGTCATATTGTCATTTTTTTCAAATCCTCAAAAATGATGAAAAACGGCGCGCTATAGTATGCCGTACGATATGGGCTATAGCCAATGGTCCAAAATGATGAGAAACGAGGCTAACTTTTTTTTTCAAAATTTCAAAAAACATGGGCTATAACCCATCGTTTTTGTCATTTCGTCATTTTTTTCAAATCTTCAAAAATGATGAAAAACTGCGCGCTATAGTATGCCGTACGATATGGGCTATAGCCCACGGTCCAAAATGATGAGAAACGAGGCTAACTTTTTTTTTCAAAATTTCAAAAAACATGGGCTATAACCCATCGTTTTTGTCATTTTGTCATTTTTTTCAAATCCTCAAAAATGATGAAAAACGGCGCGCTATAGTATGCCGTACGATATGGGCTATAGCCCACGGTCCAAAATGATGAGAAACGAGGCTAACTTTTTTTTTCAAAATTTCAAAAAACATGGGCTATAACCCATCGTTTTTGTCATTTTGTCATTTTTTTCAAATCCTCAAAAATGATGAAAAACGGCGCGCTATAGTATGCCGTACGATATGGGCTATAGCCCACGGTCCAAAATGATGAGAAACGAGGCTAACTTTTTTTTTCAAAATTTCAAAAAACATGGGCTATAACCCATCGTTTTTGTCATTTTGTCATTTTTTTCAAATCCTCAAAAATGATGAAAAACGGCGCGCTATAGTATGCCGTACGATATGGGCTATAGCCCACGGTCCAAAATGATGAGAAACGAGGCTAACTTTTTTTTTCAAAATTTCAAAAAACATGGGCTATAACCCATCGTTTTTGTCATTTTGTCATTTTTTTAAATCCTCAAAAATGATGAAAAACTGCGCGCTATAGTATGCCGTACGATATGGGCTATAGCCCACGGTCCAAAATGATGAGAAACGAGGCTAACTTTTTTTTTCAAAATTTCAAAAAACATGGGCTATAACCCATCGTTTTTTTTAATTTTTCATTTTTTTCAAATCCTCAAAAATGATGAAAAACGGCGCGCTATAGTATGCCGTACGATATGGGCTATAGCCCACGGTCCAAAATGATGAGAAACGAGGCTAACTTTTTTTTTCAAAATTTCAAAAAACATGGGCTATAACCCATCGTTTTTGTCATTTCGTCATTTTTTTCAAATCTTCAAAAATGATGAAAAACTGCGCGCTATAGTATGCCGTACGATATGGGCTATAGCCCACGGTCCAAAATGATGAGAAACGAGGCTAACTTTTTTTTTCAAAATTTCAAAAAACATGGGCTATAACCCATCGTTTTTGTCATTTTGTCATTTTTTTCAAATCCTCAAAAATGATGAAAAACGGCGCGCTATAGTATGCCGTACGATATGGGCTATAGCCAATGGTCCAAAATGATGAGAAACGAGGCTAACTTTTTTTTTCAAAATTTCAAAAAACATGGGCTATAACCCATCGTTTTTGTCATTTCGTCATTTTTTTCAAATCTTCAAAAATGATGAAAAACTGCGCGCTATAGTATGCCGTACGATATGGGCTATAGCCCACGGTCCAAAATGATGAGAAACGAGGCTAACTTTCTTTTTTCAAAATTTCAAAAAACATGGGCTATAACCCATCGTTTTTGTCATTTCGTCATTTTTTTCAAATCTTCAAAAATGATGAAAAACTGCGCGCTATAGTATGCCGTACGATATGGGCTATAGCCCACGGTCCAAAATGATGAGAAACGAGGCTAACTTTTTTTTTCAAAATTTCAAAAAACATGGGCTATAACCCATCGTTTTTTTTATTTTTTCATTTTTTTCAAATCCTCAAAAATGATGAAAAACGGCGCGCTATAGTATGCCGTACGATATGGGCTATAGCCAATGGTCCAAAATGATGAGAAACGAGGCTAACTTTTTTTTTCAAAATTTCAAAAAACATGGGCTATAACCCATCGTTTTTGTCATTTCGTAATTTTTTTCAAATCCTCAAAAATGATGAAAAACGGCGCGCTATAGTATGCCGTACGATATGGGCTATAGCCAATGGTCCAAAATGATGAGAAACGAGGCTAACTAATTTTTTCAAAATTTCAAAAAACATGGGCTATAACCCATCGTTTTTGTCATTTTGTCATTTTTTTCAAATCCTCAAAAATGATGAAAAACGGCGCGCTATAGTATGCCGTACGATATGGGCTATAGCCCACGGTCCAAAATGATGAGAAACGAGGCTAACTTTTTTTTTCAAAATTTCAAAAAACATGGGCTATAACCCATCATTTTTGTCATTTTGTCATTTTTTTCAAATCCTCAAAAATGATGAAAAACTGCGCGCTATAGTATGCCGTACGATATGGGCTATAGCCCACGGTCCAAAATGATGAGAAACGAGGCTAACCTTTTTTTTCAAAATTTCAAAAAACATGGGCTATAACCCATCGTTTTTTTTATTTTTTCATTTTTTTCAAATCCTCAAAAATGATGAAAAACGGCGCGCTATAGTATGCCGTACGATATGGGCTATAGCCCACGGTCCAAAATGATGAGAAACGAGGCTAACTTTTTTTTTCAAAATTTCAAAAAACATGGGCTATAACCCATCGTTTTTGTCATATTGTCATTTTTTTCAAATCCTCAAAAATGATGAAAAACGGCGCGCTATAGTATGCCGTACGATATGGGCTATAGCCAATGGTCCAAAATGATGAGAAACGAGGCTAACTTTTTTTTTCAAAATTTCAAAAAACATGGGCTATAACCCATCGTTTTTGTCATTTCGTCATTTTTTTCAAATCTTCAAAAATGATGAAAAACTGCGCGCTATAGTATGCCGTACGATATGGGCTATAGCCCACGGTCCAAAATGATGAGAAACGAGGCTAACTTTTTTTTTCAAAATTTCAAAAAACATGGGCTATAACCCATCGTTTTTGTCATTTTGTCATTTTTTTCAAATCCTCAAAAATGATGAAAAACGGCGCGCTATAGTATGCCGTACGATATGGGCTATAGCCCACGGTCCAAAATGATGAGAAACGAGGCTAACTTTTTTTTTCAAAATTTCAAAAAACATGGGCTATAACCCATCGTTTTTGTCATTTTGTCATTTTTTTCAAATCCTCAAAAATGATGAAAAACGGCGCGCTATAGTATGCCGTACGATATGGGCTATAGCCCACGGTCCAAAATGATGAGAAACGAGGCTAACTTTTTTTTTCAAAATTTCAAAAAACATGGGCTATAACCCATCGTTTTTGTCATTTTGTCATTTTTTTCAAATCCTCAAAAATGATGAAAAACGGCGCGCTATAGTATGCCGTACGATATGGGCTATAGCCCACGGTCCAAAATGATGAGAAACGAGGCTATCTTTTTTTTCTCAAAATTTCAAAAAACATGGGCTATAACCCATCGTTTTTGTCATGTCATCATTTTTTTCAAATCTTCAAAAATGATGAAAAACGGCGCGCTATAGTATGCCGTACGATATGGGCTATAGCCCACGGTCCAAAATGATGAGAAACGAGGCTAACTTTTTTTTTCAAAATTTCAAAAAACATGGGCTATAACCCATCGTTTTTGTCATTTTGTCATTTTTTTTAAATCCTCAAAAATGATGAAAAACTGCGCGCTATAGTATGCCGTACGATATGGGCTATAGCCCACGGTCCAAAATGATGAGAAACGAGGCTAACTTTTTTTTTCAAAATTTCAAAAAACATGGGCTATAACCCATCGTTTTTGTCATTTTGTCATTTTTTTCAAATCCTCAAAAATGATGAAAAACGGCGCGCTATAGTATGCCGTACGATATGGGCTATAGCCCACGGTCCAAAATGATGAGAAACGAGGCTAACTTTTTTTTTCAAAATTTCAAAAAACATGGGCTATAACCCATCATTTTTGTCATTTTGTCATTTTTTTCAAATCCTCAAAAATGATGAAAAACTGCGCGCTATAGTATGCCGTACGATATGGGCTATAGCCCACGGTCCAAAATGATGAGAAACGAGGCTAACTTTTTTTTTCAAAATTTCAAAAAACATGGGCTATAACCCATCGTTTTTGTCATTTTGTCATTTTTTTCAAATCCTCAAAAATGATGAAAAACGGCGCGCTATAGTATGCCGTACGATATGGGCTATAGCCCACGGTCCAAAATGATGAGAAACGAGGCTAACTTTTTTTTTCAAAATTTCAAAAAACATGGGCTATAACCCATCGTTTTTGTCATTTTGTCATTTTTTTCAAATCCTCAAAAATGATGAAAAACGGCGCGCTATAGTATGCCGTACGATATGGGCTATAGCCCACGGTCCAAAATGATGAGAAACGAGGCTAACTTTTTTTTTCAAAATTTCAAAAAACATGGGCTATAACCCATCGTTTTTGTCATTTTGTCATTTTTTTTAAATCCTCAAAAATGATGAAAAACTGCGCGCTATAGTATGCCGTACGATATGGGCTATAGCCCACGGTCCAAAATGATGAGAAACGAGGCTAACTTTTTTTTTCAAAATTTCAAAAAACATGGGCTATAACCCATCGTTTTTTTTAATTTTTCATTTTTTTCAAATCCTCAAAAATGATGAAAAACGGCGCGCTATAGTATGCCGTACGATATGGGCTATAGCCCACGGTCCAAAATGATGAGAAACGAGGCTAACTTTTTTTTTCAAAATTTCAAAAAACATGGGCTATAACCCATCGTTTTTGTCATTTCGTCATTTTTTTCAAATCTTCAAAAATGATGAAAAACTGCGCGCTATAGTATGCCGTACGATATGGGCTATAGCCCACGGTCCAAAATGATGAGAAACGAGGCTAACTTTTTTTTTCAAAATTTCAAAAAACATGGGCTATAACCCATCGTTTTTGTCATTTTGTCATTTTTTTCAAATCCTCAAAAATGATGAAAAACGGCGCGCTATAGTATGCCGTACGATATGGGCTATAGCCAATGGTCCAAAATGATGAGAAACGAGGCTAACTTTTTTTTTCAAAATTTCAAAAAACATGGGCTATAACCCATCGTTTTTGTCATTTCGTCATTTTTTTCAAATCTTCAAAAATGATGAAAAACTGCGCGCTATAGTATGCCGTACGATATGGGCTATAGCCCACGGTCCAAAATGATGAGAAACGAGGCTAACTTTCTTTTTTCAAAATTTCAAAAAACATGGGCTATAACCCATCGTTTTTGTCATTTCGTCATTTTTTTCAAATCTTCAAAAATGATGAAAAACTGCGCGCTATAGTATGCCGTACGATATGGGCTATAGCCCACGGTCCAAAATGATGAGAAACGAGGCTAACTTTTTTTTTCAAAATTTCAAAAAACATGGGCTATAACCCATCGTTTTTTTTATTTTTTCATTTTTTTCAAATCCTCAAAAATGATGAAAAACGGCGCGCTATAGTATGCCGTACGATATGGGCTATAGCCAATGGTCCAAAATGATGAGAAACGAGGCTAACTTTTTTTTTCAAAATTTCAAAAAACATGGGCTATAACCCATCGTTTTTGTCATTTCGTAATTTTTTTCAAATCCTCAAAAATGATGAAAAACGGCGCGCTATAGTATGCCGTACGATATGGGCTATAGCCAATGGTCCAAAATGATGAGAAACGAGGCTAACTAATTTTTTCAAAATTTCAAAAAACATGGGCTATAACCCATCGTTTTTGTCATTTTGTCATTTTTTTCAAATCCTCAAAAATGATGAAAAACGGCGCGCTATAGTATGCCGTACGATATGGGCTATAGCCCACGGTCCAAAATGATGAGAAACGAGGCTAACTTTTTTTTTCAAAATTTCAAAAAACATGGGCTATAACCCATCATTTTTGTCATTTTGTCATTTTTTTCAAATCCTCAAAAATGATGAAAAACTGCGCGCTATAGTATGCCGTACGATATGGGCTATAGCCCACGGTCCAAAATGATGAGAAACGAGGCTAACCTTTTTTTTCAAAATTTCAAAAAACATGGGCTATAACCCATCGTTTTTTTTATTTTTTCATTTTTTTCAAATCCTCAAAAATGATGAAAAACGGCGCGCTATAGTATGCCGTACGATATGGGCCCACGGTCCAAAATGATGAGAAACGAGGCTAACTTTTTTTTTCAAAATTTCAAAAAACATGGGCTATAACCCATCGTTTTTGTCATATTGTCATTTTTTTCAAATCCTCAAAAATGATGAAAAACGGCGCGCTATAGTATGCCGTACGATATGGGCTATAGCCAATGGTCCAAAATGATGAGAAACGAGGCTAACTTTTTTTTTCAAAATTTCAAAAAACATGGGCTATAACCCATCGTTTTTGTCATTTCGTCATTTTTTTCAAATCTTCAAAAATGATGAAAAACTGCGCGCTATAGTATGCCGTACGATATGGGCTATAGCCCACGGTCCAAAATGATGAGAAACGAGGCTAACTTTTTTTTTCAAAATTTCAAAAAACATGGGCTATAACCCATCGTTTTTGTCATTTTGTCATTTTTTTCAAATCCTCAAAAATGATGAAAAACGGCGCGCTATAGTATGCCGTACGATATGGGCTATAGCCCACGGTCCAAAATGATGAGAAACGAGGCTAACTTTTTTTTTCAAAATTTCAAAAAACATGGGCTATAACCCATCGTTTTTGTCATTTTGTCATTTTTTTCAAATCCTCAAAAATGATGAAAAACGGCGCGCTATAGTATGCCGTACGATATGGGCTATAGCCCACGGTCCAAAATGATGAGAAACGAGGCTAACTTTTTTTTTCAAAATTTCAAAAAACATGGGCTATAACCCATCGTTTTTGTCATTTTGTCATTTTTTTCAAATCCTCAAAAATGATGAAAAACGGCGCGCTATAGTATGCCGTACGATATGGGCTATAGCCCACGGTCCAAAATGATGAGAAACGAGGCTATCTTTTTTTTCTCAAAATTTCAAAAAACATGGGCTATAACCCATCGTTTTTGTCATGTCATCATTTTTTTCAAATCTTCAAAAATGATGAAAAACGGCGCGCTATAGTATGCCGTACGATATGGGCTATAGCCCACGGTCCAAAATGATGAGAAACGAGGCTAACTTTTTTTTTCAAAATTTCAAAAAACATGGGCTATAACCCATCGTTTTTGTCATTTTGTCATTTTTTTCAAATCCTCAAAAATGATGAAAAACGGCGCGCTATAGTATGCCGTACGATATGGGCTATAGCCCACGGTCCAAAATGATGAGAAACGAGGCTAACTTTTTTTTTCAAAATTTCAAAAAACATGGGCTATAACCCATCGTTTTTGTCATTTTGTCATTTTTTTCAAATCCTCAAAAATGATGAAAAACTGCGCGCTATAGTATGCCGTACGATATGGGCTATAGCCCACGGTCCAAAATGATGAGAAACGAGGCTAACTTTTTTTTTCAAAATTTCAAAAAACATGGGCTATAACCCATCGTTTTTTTTATTTTTTCATTTTTTTCAAATCCTCAAAAATGATGAAAAACGGCGCGCTATAGTATGCCGTACGATATGGGCTATAGCCCACGGTCCAAAATGATGAGAAACGAGGCTAACTTTTTTTTTCAAAATTTCAAAAAACATGGGCTATAACCCATCGTTTTTGTCATTTCGTCATTTTTTTCAAATCTTCAAAAATGATGAAAAACTGCGCGCTATAGTATGCCGTACGATATGGGCTATAGCCCACGGTCCAAAATGATGAGAAACGAGGCTAACTTTTTTTTTCAAAATTTCAAAAAACATGGGCTATAACCCATCGTTTTTGTCATTTCGTCATTTTTTTCAAATCTTCAAAAATGATGAAAAACTGCGCGCTATAGTATGCCGTACGATATGGGCTATAGCCCACGGTCCAAAATGATGAGAAACGAGGCTAACTTTTTTTTTCAAAATTTCAAAAAACATGGGCTATAACCCATCGTTTTTTTTATTTTTTCATTTTTTTCAAATCCTCAAAAATGATGAAAAACGGCGCGCTATAGTATGCCGTACGATATGGGCTATAGCCAATGGTCCAAAATGATGAGAAACGAGGCTAACTTTTTTTTTCAAAATTTCAAAAAACATGGGCTATAACCCATCGTTTTTGTCATTTTGTCATTTTTTTCAAATCCTCAAAAATGATGAAAAACGGCGCGCTATAGTATGCCGTACGATATGGGCTATAGCCAATGGTCCAAAATGATGAGAAACGAGGCTAACTTTTTTTTTCAAAATTTCAAAAAACATGGGCTATAACCCATCGTTTTTGTCATTTTGTCATTTTTTTCAAATCCTCAAAAATGATGAAAAACGGCGCGCTATAGTATGCCGTACGATATGGGCTATAGCCCACGGTCCAAAATGATGAGAAACGAGGCTAACTTTTTTTTTCAAAATTTCAAAAAACATGGGCTATAACCCATCGTTTTTGTCATTTTGTCATTTTTTTCAAATCCTCAAAAATGATGAAAAACGGCGCGCTATAGTATGCCGTACGATATGGGCTATAGCCCACGGTCCAAAATGATGAGAAACGAGGCTATCTTTTTTTTCTCAAAATTTCAAAAAACATGGGCTATAACCCATCGTTTTTGTCATGTCATCATTTTTTTCAAATCTTCAAAAATGATGAAAAACGGCGCGCTATAGTATGCCGTACGATATGGGCTATAGCCCACGGTCCAAAATGATGAGAAACGAGGCTAACTTTTTTTTTCAAAATTTCAAAAAACATGGGCTATAACCCATCGTTTTTGTCATTTTGTCATTTTTTTCAAATCCTCAAAAATGATGAAAAACGGCGCGCTATAGTATGCCGTACGATATGGGCTATAGCCCACGGTCCAAAATGATGAGAAACGAGGCTAACTTTTTTTTTCAAAATTTCAAAAAACATGGGCTATAACCCATCGTTTTTGTCATTTTGTCATTTTTTTCAAATCCTCAAAAATGATGAAAAACTGCGCGCTATAGTATGCCGTACGATATGGGCTATAGCCCACGGTCCAAAATGATGAGAAACGAGGCTAACTTTTTTTTTCAAAATTTCAAAAAACATGGGCTATAACCCATCGTTTTTTTTATTTTTTCATTTTTTTCAAATCCTCAAAAATGATGAAAAACGGCGCGCTATAGTATGCCGTACGATATGGGCTATAGCCCACGGTCCAAAATGATGAGAAACGAGGCTAACTTTTTTTTTCAAAATTTCAAAAAACATGGGCTATAACCCATCGTTTTTGTCATTTCGTCATTTTTTTCAAATCTTCAAAAATGATGAAAAACTGCGCGCTATAGTATGCCGTACGATATGGGCTATAGCCCACGGTCCAAAATGATGAGAAACGAGGCTAACTTTTTTTTTCAAAATTTCAAAAAACATGGGCTATAACCCATCGTTTTTGTCATTTCGTCATTTTTTTCAAATCTTCAAAAATGATGAAAAACTGCGCGCTATAGTATGCCGTACGATATGGGCTATAGCCCACGGTCCAAAATGATGAGAAACGAGGCTAACTTTTTTTTTCAAAATTTCAAAAAACATGGGCTATAACCCATCGTTTTTTTTATTTTTTCATTTTTTTCAAATCCTCAAAAATGATGAAAAACGGCGCGCTATAGTATGCCGTACGATATGGGCTATAGCCAATGGTCCAAAATGATGAGAAACGAGGCTAACTTTTTTTTTCAAAATTTCAAAAAACATGGGCTATAACCCATCGTTTTTGTCATTTTGTCATTTTTTTCAAATCCTCAAAAATGATGAAAAACGGCGCGCTATAGTATGCCGTACGATATGGGCTATAGCCAATGGTCCAAAATGATGAGAAACGAGGCTAACTTTTTTTTTCAAAATTTCAAAAAACATGGGCTATAACCCATCGTTTTTGTCATTTCGTCATTTTTTTCAAATCCTCAAAAATGATGAAAAACGGCGCGCTATAGTATGCCGTACGATATGGGCTATAGCCAATGGTCCAAAATGATGAGAAACGAGGCTAACTTTTTTTTTCAAAATTTCAAAAAACATGGGCTATAACCCATCGTTTTTGTCATTTTGTCATTTTTTTCAAATCCTCAAAAATGATGAAAAACTGCGCGCTATAGTATGCCGTACGATATGGGCTATAGCCCACGGTCCAAAATGATGAGAAACGAGGCTAACTTTTTTTTTTTTTTTTTTTTAAACATGGGCTATAACCCATCGTTTTTTTTATTTTTTCATTTTTTTCAAATCCTCAAAAATGATGAAAAACGGCGCGCTATAGTATGCCGTACGATTTGGGCTATAGCCCACGGTCCAAAATGATGAGAAACAAGGCTAACTTTTTTTTTCAAAATTTCAAAAAACATGGGCTATAACCCATCGTTTTTGTCATTTCGTCATTTTTTTCAAATCCTCAAAAATGATGAAAAACGGCGCGCTATAGTATGCCGTACGATATGGGCTATAGCCAATGGTCCAAAATGATGAGAAACGAGGCTAACTTTTTTTTTTCAAAATTTCAAAAAACATGGGCTATAACCCATCGTTTTTGTCATTTCGTCATTTTTTTAAAATCCTCAAAAATGATGAAAAACGGCGCGCTATAGTATGCCGTACGATATGGGCTATAGCCAATGGTCCAAAATGATGAGAAACGAGGCTAACTTTTTTTTTTCAAAATTTCAAAAAACATGGGCTATAACCCATCGTTTTTGTCATTTTGTCATTTTTTTCAAATCCTCAAAAATGATGAAAAACTGCGCGCTATAGTATGCCGTACGATATGGGCTATAGCCCACGGTCCAAAATGATGAGAAACGAGGCTAACTTTTTTTGTTAAAAATTTCAAAAAACATGGGCTATAACCCATCGTTTTTGTCATTTCGTCATTTTTTTCAAATCCTCAAAAATGATGAAAAACGGCGCGCTATAGTATGCCGTACGATATAGGCTATAGCCAATGGTCCAAAATGATGAGAAACGAGGCTAACTTTTTTTTTTCAAAATTTCAAAAAACATGGGCTATAACCCATCGTTTTTGTCATTTTGTCATTTTTTTCAAATCCTCAAAAATGATGAAAAACTGCGCGCTATACTATGCCGTACGATATGGGCTATAGCCCACGGTCCAAAATGATGAGAAACGAGGCTAACTTTTTTTGTTAAAAATTTCAAAAAACATGGGCTATAACCCATCGTTTTTGTCATTTCGTCATTTTTTTCAAATCCTCAAAAATGATGAAAAACGGCGCGCTATAGTATGCCGTACGATATGGGCTATAGCCCACGGTCCAAAATGATGAGAAACGAGGCTAACTTTTTTTGTTAAAAATTTCAAAAAACATGGGCTATAACCCATCGTTTTTGTCATTTCGTCATTTTTTTCAAATCCTCAAAAATGATGAAAAACGGCGCGCTATAGTATGCCGTACGATTTGGGCTATAGCCCACGGTCCAAAATGATGAGAAACAAGGCTAACTTTTTTTTTCAAAATTTCAAAAAACATGGGCTATAACCCATCGTTTTTGTCATTTCGTCATTTTTTTCAAATCCTCAAAAATGATGAAAAACGGCGCGCTATAGTATGCCGTACGATATGGGCTATAGCCAATGGTCCAAAATGATGAGAAACGAGGCTAACTTTTTTTTTTCAAAATTTCAAAAAACATGGGCTATAACCCATCGTTTTTGTCATTTCGTCATTTTTTTAAAATCCTCAAAAATGATGAAAAACGGCGCGCTATAGTATGCCGTACGATATGGGCTATAGCCAATGGTCCAAAATGATGAGAAACGAGGCTAACTTTTTTTTTTCAAAATTTCAAAAAACATGGGCTATAACCCATCGTTTTTGTCATTTTGTCATTTTTTTCAAATCCTCAAAAATGATGAAAAACTGCGCGCTATAGTATGCCGTACGATATGGGCTATAGCCCACGGTCCAAAATGATGAGAAACGAGGCTAACTTTTTTTTTTTTTTTTTTTTAAACATGGGCTATAACCCATCGTTTTTTTTATTTTTTCATTTTTTTCAAATCCTCAAAAATGATGAAAAACGGCGCGCTATAGTATGCCGTACGATTTGGGCTATAGCCCACGGTCCAAAATGATGAGAAACAAGGCTAACTTTTTTTTTCAAAATTTCAAAAAACATGGGCTATAACCCATCGTTTTTGTCATTTCGTCATTTTTTTCAAATCCTCAAAAATGATGAAAAACGGCGCGCTATAGTATGCCGTACGATATGGGCTATAGCCAATGGTCCAAAATGATGAGAAACGAGGCTAACTTTTTTTTTTCAAAATTTCAAAAAACATGGGCTATAACCCATCGTTTTTGTCATTTCGTCATTTTTTTAAAATCCTCAAAAATGATGAAAAACGGCGCGCTATAGTATGCCGTACGATATGGGCTATAGCCAATGGTCCAAAATGATGAGAAACGAGGCTAACTTTTTTTTTTCAAAATTTCAAAAAACATGGGCTATAACCCATCGTTTTTGTCATTTTGTCATTTTTTTCAAATCCTCAAAAATGATGAAAAACTGCGCGCTATAGTATGCCGTACGATATGGGCTATAGCCCACGGTCCAAAATGATGAGAAACGAGGCTAACTGTTTTTGTTAAAAATTTCAAAAAACATGGGCTATAACCCATCGTTTTTGTCATTTCGTCATTTTTTTCAAATCCTCAAAAATGATGAAAAACGGCGCGCTATAGTATGCCGTACGATATAGGCTATAGCCAATGGTCCAAAATGATGAGAAACGAGGCTAACTTTTTTTTTTCAAAATTTCAAAAAACATGGGCTATAACCCATCGTTTTTGTCATTTTGTCATTTTTTTCAAATCCTCAAAAATGATGAAAAACTGCGCGCTATACTATGCCGTACGATATGGGCTATAGCCCACGGTCCAAAATGATGAGAAACGAGGCTAACTTTTTTTTTCAAAATTTCAAAAAACATGGGCTATAACCCATCGTTTTTTTTATTTTTTCATTTTTTTCAAATCCTCAAAAATGATGAAAAACGGCGCGCTATAGTATGCCGTACGATATGGGCTATAGCCCACGGTCCAAAATGATGAGAAACGAGGCTAACTTTTTTTTTCAAAATTTCAAAAAACATGGGCTATAACCCATCGTTTTTGTCATTTTGTCATTTTTTTCAAATCCTCAAAAATGATGAAAAACGGCGCGCTATAGTATGCCGTACGATATGGGCTATAGCCAATGGTCCAAAATGATGAGAAACGAGGCTAACTTTTTTTTTCAAAATTTCAAAAAACATGGGCTATAACCCATCGTTTTTGTCATTTCGTCATTTTTTTCAAATCTTCAAAAATGATGAAAAACTGCGCGCTATAGTATGCCGTACGATATGGGCTATAGCCCACGGTCCAAAATGATGAGAAACGAGGCTAACTTTTTTTTTCAAAATTTCAAAAAACATGGGCTATAACCCATCGTTTTTGTCATTTCGTCATTTTTTTCAAATCTTCAAAAATGATGAAAAACTGCGCGCTATAGTATGCCGTACGATATGGGCTATAGCCCACGGTCCAAAATGATGAGAAACGAGGCTAACTTTTTTTTTCAAAATTTCAAAAAACATGGGCTATAACCCATCGTTTTTTTTATTTTTTCATTTTTTTCAAATCCTCAAAAATGATGAAAAACGGCGCGCTATAGTATGCCGTACGATATGGGCTATAGCCAATGGTCCAAAATGATGAGAAACGAGGCTAACTTTTTTTTTCAAAATTTCAAAAAACATGGGCTATAACCCATCGTTTTTGTCATTTCGTAATTTTTTTCAAATCCTCAAAAATGATGAAAAACGGCGCGCTATAGTATGCCGTACGATATGGGCTATAGCCAATGGTCCAAAATGATGAGAAACGAGGCTAACTAATTTTTTCAAAATTTCAAAAAACATGGGCTATAACGCATCGTTTTTGTCATTTTGTCATTTTTTTCAAATCCTCAAAAATGATGAAAAACGGCGCGCTATAGTATGCCGTACGATATGGGCTATAGCCCACGGTCCAAAATGATGAGAAACGAGGCTAACTTTTTTTTTCAAAATTTCAAAAAACATGGGCTATAACCCATCGTTTTTGTCATTTTGTCATTTTTTTCAAATCCTCAAAAATGATGAAAAACTGCGCGCTATAGTATGCCGTACGATATGGGCTATAGCCCACGGTCCAAAATGATGAGAAACGAGGCTAACCTTTTTTTTCAAAATTTCAAAAAACATGGGCTATAACCCATCGTTTTTTTTATTTTTTCATTTTTTTCAAATCCTCAAAAATGATGAAAAACGGCGCGCTATAGTATGCCGTACGATATGGGCTATAGCCCACGGTCCAAAATGATGAGAAACGAGGCTAACTTTTTTTTTCAAAATTTCAAAAAACATGGGCTATAACCCATCGTTTTTGTCATATTGTCATTTTTTTCAAATCCTCAAAAATGATGAAAAACGGCGCGCTATAGTATGCCGTACGATATGGGCTATAGCCAATGGTCCAAAATGATGAGAAACGAGGCTAACTTTTTTTTTCAAAATTTCAAAAAACATGGGCTATAACCCATCGTTTTTGTCATTTCGTCATTTTTTTCAAATCTTCAAAAATGATGAAAAACTGCGCGCTATAGTATGCCGTACGATATGGGCTATAGCCCACGGTCCAAAATGATGAGAAACGAGGCTAACTTTTTTTTTCAAAATTTCAAAAAACATGGGCTATAACCCATCGTTTTTGTCATTTTGTCATTTTTTTCAAATCCTCAAAAATGATGAAAAACGGCGCGCTATAGTATGCCGTACGATATGGGCTATAGCCCACGGTCCAAAATGATGAGAAACGAGGCTAACTTTTTTTTTCAAAATTTCAAAAAACATGGGCTATAACCCATCGTTTTTGTCATTTTGTCATTTTTTTCAAATCCTCAAAAATGATGAAAAACGGCGCGCTATAGTATGCCGTACGATATGGGCTATAGCCCACGGTCCAAAATGATGAGAAACGAGGCTAACTTTTTTTTTCAAAATTTCAAAAAACTTGGGCTATAACCCATCGTTTTTGTCATTTTGTCATTTTTTTCAAATCCTCAAAAATGATGAAAAACGGCGCGCTATAGTATGCCGTACGATATGGGCTATAGCCCACGGTCCAAAATGATGAGAAACGAGGCTAACTTTTTTTTTCAAAATTTCAAAAAACATGGGCTATAACCCATCGTTTTTGTCATTTTGTCATTTTTTTCAAATCCTCAAAAATGATGAAAAACTGCGCGCTATAGTATGCAGTACGATATGGGCTATAGCCCACGGTCCAAAATGATGAGAAACGAGGCTAACTTTTTTTTTCAAAATTTCAAAAAACATGGGCTATAACCCATCGTTTTTGTCATTTTGTCATTTTTTTCAAATCCTCAAAAATGATGAAAAACGGCGCGCTATAGTATGCCGTACGATATGGGCTATAGCCAATGGTCCAAAATGATGAGAAACGAGGCTAACTTTTTTTTTCAAAATTTCAAAAAACATGGGCTATAACCCATCGTTTTTGTCATTTCGTCATTTTTTTCAAATCTTCAAAAATGATGAAATACTGCGCGCTATAGTATGCCGTACGATATGGGCTATAGCCCACGGTCCAAAATGATGAGAAACGAGGCTAACTTTTTTTTCAAAATTTCAAAAAACATGGGCTATAACCCATCGTTTTTGTCATTTCGTCATTTTTTTCAAATCTTCAAAAATGATGAAAAACTGCGCGCTATAGTATGCCGTACGATATGGGCTATAGCCCACGGTCCAAAATGATGAGAAACGAGGCTAACTTTTTTTTTCAAAATTTCAAAAAACATGGGCTATAACCCATCGTTTTTTTTATTTTTTCATTTTTTTCAAATCCTCAAAAATGATGAAAAACGGCGCGCTATAGTATGCCGTACGATATGGGCTATAGCCAATGGTCCAAAATGATGAGAAACGAGGCTAACTTTTTTTTTCAAAATTTCAAAAAACATGGGCTATAACCCATCGTTTTTGTCATTTCGTAATTTTTTTCAAATCCTCAAAAATGATGAAAAACGGCGCGCTATAGTATGCCGTACGATATGGGCTATAGCCAATGGTCCAAAATGATGAGAAACGAGGCTAACTAATTTTTTCAAAATTTCAAAAAACATGGGCTATAACCCATCGTTTTTGTCATTTTGTCATTTTTTTCAAATCCTCAAAAATGATGAAAAACGGCGCGCTATAGTATGCCGTACGATATGGGCTATAGCCCACGGTCCAAAATGATGAGAAACGAGGCTAACTTTTTTTTTCAAAATTTCAAAAAACATGGGCTATAACCCATCGTTTTTGTCATATTGTCATTTTTTTCAAATCCTCAAAAATGATGAAAAACGGCGCGCTATAGTATGCCGTACGATATGGGCTATAGCCAATGGTCCAAAATGATGAGAAACGAGGCTAACTTTTTTTTTCAAAATTTCAAAAAACATGGGCTATAACCCATCGTTTTTGTCATTTCGTCATTTTTTTCAAATCTTCAAAAATGATGAAAAACTGCGCGCTATAGTATGCCGTACGATATGGGCTATAGCCCACGGTCCAAAATGATGAGAAACGAGGCTAACTTTTTTTTTCAAAATTTCAAAAAACATGGGCTATAACCCATCGTTTTTGTCATTTTGTCATTTTTTTCAAATCCTCAAAAATGATGAAAAACGGCGCGCTATAGTATGCCGTACGATATGGGCTATAGCCCACGGTCCAAAATGATGAGAAACGAGGCTAACTTTTTTTTTCAAAATTTCAAAAAACATGGGCTATAACCCATCGTTTTTGTCATTTTGTCATTTTTTTCAAATCCTCAAAAATGATGAAAAACGGCGCGCTATAGTATGCCGTACGATATGGGCTATAGCCCACGGTCCAAAATGATGAGAAACGAGGCTAACTTTTTTTTTCAAAATTTCAAAAAACATGGGCTATAACCCATCGTTTTTGTCATTTTGTCATTTTTTTCAAATCCTCAAAAATGATGAAAAACGGCGCGCTATAGTATGCCGTACGATATGGGCTATAGCCCACGGTCCAAAATGATGAGAAACGAGGCTAACTTTTTTTTTCAAAATTTCAAAAAACATGGGCTATAACCCATCGTTTTTGTCATTTTGTCATTTTTTTCAAATCCTCAAAAATGATGAAAAACTGCGCGCTATAGTATGCCGTACGATATGGGCTATAGCCCACGGTCCAAAATGATGAGAAACGAGGCTAACTTTTTTTTTCAAAATTTCAAAAAACATGGGCTATAACCCATCGTTTTTTTTATTTTTTCATTTTTTTCAAATCCTCAAAAATGATGAAAAACGGCGCGCTATAGTATGCCGTACGATATGGGCTATAGCCCACGGTCCAAAATGATGAGAAACGAGGCTAACTTTTTTTTTCAAAATTTCAAAAAACATGGGCTATAACCCATCGTTTTTGTCATTTCGTCATTTTTTTCAAATCTTCAAAAATGATGAAAAACTGCGCGCTATAGTATGCCGTACGATATGGGCTATAGCCCACGGTCCAAAATGATGAGAAACGAGGCTAACTTTTTTTTTCAAAATTTCAAAAAACATGGGCTATAACCCATCGTTTTTGTCATTTCGTCATTTTTTTCAAATCTTCAAAAATGATGAAAAACTGCGCGCTATAGTATGCCGTACGATATGGGCTATAGCCCACGGTCCAAAATGATGAGAAACGAGGCTAACTTTTTTTTTCAAAATTTCAAAAAACATGGGCTATAACCCATCGTTTTTTTTATTTTTTCATTTTTTTCAAATCCTCAAAAATGATGAAAAACGGCGCGCTATAGTATGCCGTACGATATGGGCTATAGCCAATGGTCCAAAATGATGAGAAACGAGGCTAACTTTTTTTTTCAAAATTTCAAAAAACATGGGCTATAACCCATCGTTTTTGTCATTTTGTCATTTTTTTCAAATCCTCAAAAATGATGAAAAACGGCGCGCTATAGTATGCCGTACGATATGGGCTATAGCCAATGGTCCAAAATGATGAGAAACGAGGCTAACTTTTTTTTTCAAAATTTCAAAAAACATGGGCTATAACCCATCGTTTTTGTCATTTCGTCATTTTTTTCAAATCCTCAAAAATGATGAAAAACGGCGCGCTATAGTATGCCGTACGATATAGGCTATAGCCAATGGTCCAAAATGATGAGAAACGAGGCTAACTTTTTTTTTCAAAATTTCAAAAAACATGGGCTATAACCCATCGTTTTTGTCATTTTGTCATTTTTTTCAAATCCTCAAAAATGATGAAAAACTGCGCGCTATACTATGCCGTACGATATGGGCTATAGCCCACGGTCCAAAATGATGAGAAACGAGGCTAACCTTTTTTTTCAAAATTTCAAAAAACATGGGCTATAACCCATCGTTTTTTTTATTTTTTCATTTTTTTCAAATCCTCAAAAATGATGAAAAACGGCGCGCTATAGTATGCCGTACGATATGGGCTATAGCCCACGGTCCAAAATGATGAGAAACGAGGCTAACTTTTTTTTTCAAAATTTCAAAAAACATGGGCTATAACCCATCGTTTTTGTCATTTTGTCATTTTTTTCAAATCCTCAAAAATGATGAAAAACGGCGCGCTATAGTATGCCGTACGATATGGGCTATAGCCAATGGTCCAAAATGATGAGAAACGAGGCTAACTTTTTTTTTCAAAATTTCAAAAAACATGTGCTATAACCCATCGTTTTTGTCATTTCGTCATTTTTTTCAAATCTTCAAAAATGATGAAAAACTGCGCGCTATAGTATGCCGTACGATATGGGCTATAGCCCACAGTCCAAAATGATGAGAAACGAGGCTAACTTTTTTTTTCAAAATTTCAAAAAACATGGGCTATAACCCATCGTTTTTGTCATTTCGTCATTTTTTTAAAATCTTCAAAAATGATGAAAAACTGCGCGCTATAGTATGCCGTACGTTATGGGCTATAGCCCACGGTCCAAAATGATGAGAAACGAGGCTAACTTTTTTTTTCAAAATTTCAAAAAACATGGGCTATAACCCATCGTTTTTGTCATTTCGTCATTTTTTTCAAATCCTCAAAAATGATGAAAAACGGCGCGCTATAGTATGCCGTACGATATGGGCTATAGCCCATGGTCCAAAATGATGAGAAACGAGGATAACTTTTTTTTTCAAAATTTCAAAAAACATGGGCTATAACCCATCGTTTTTGTCATTTCGTCATTTTTTTCAAATCTTCAAAAATGATGAAAAACTGCGCGCTATAGTATGCCGTACGATATGGGCTATAGCCCACGGTCCAAAATGATGAGAAACGAGGCTAACTTTTTTTTTCAAAATTTCAAAAAACATGGGCTATAACCCATCGTTTTTGTCATTTTGTCATTTTTTTCAAATCCTCAAAAATGATGAAAAACGGCGCGCTATAGTATGCCGTACGATATGGGCTATAGCCAATGGTCCAAAATGATGAGAAACGAGGCTAACTTTTTTTTTCAAAATTTCAAAAAACATGGGCTATAACCCATCGTTTTTGTCATTTTGTCATTTTTTTCAAATCCTCAAAAATGATGAAAAACGGCGCGCTATAGTATGCCGTACGATATGGGCTATAGCCCACGGTCCAAAATGATGAGAAACGAGGCTAACTTTTTTTTTCAAAATTTCAAAAAACATGGGCTATAACCCATCGTTTTTGTCATTTTGTCATTTTTTTCAAATCCTCAAAAATGATGAAAAACGGCGCGCTATAGTATGCCGTACGATATGGGCTATAGCCCACGGTCCAAAATGATGAGAAACGAGGCTAACTTTTTTTTTCAAAATTTCAAAAAACATGGGCTATAACCCATCGTTTTTGTCATTTTGTCATTTTTTTCAAATCCTCAAAAATGATGAAAAACTGCGCGCTATAGTATGCCGTACGATATGGGCTATAGCCCACGGTCCAAAATGATGAGAAACGAGGCTAACTTTTTTTTTCAAAATTTCAAAAAACATGGGCTATAACCCATCGTTTTTTTTATTTTTTCATTTTTTTCAAATCCTCAAAAATGATGAAAAACGGCGCGCTATAGTATGCCGTACGATATGGGCTATAGCCCACGGTCCAAAATGATGAGAAACGAGGCTAACTTTTTTTTTCAAAATTTCAAAAAACATGGGCTATAACCCATCGTTTTTGTCATTTCGTCATTTTTTTCAAATCTTCAAAAATGATGAAAAACTGCGCGCTATAGTATGCCGTACGATATGGGCTATAGCCCACGGTCCAAAATGATGAGAAACGAGGCTAACTTTTTTTTTCAAAATTTCAAAAAACATGGGCTATAACCCATCGTTTTTGTCATTTCGTCATTTTTTTCAAATCTTCAAAAATGATGAAAAACTGCGCGCTATAGTATGCCGTACGATATGGGCTATAGCCCACGGTCCAAAATGATGAGAAACGAGGCTAACTTTTTTTTTCAAAATTTCAAAAAACATGGGCTATAACCCATCGTTTTTTTTATTTTTTCATTTTTTTCAAATCCTCAAAAATGATGAAAAACGGCGCGCTATAGTATGCCGTACGATATGGGCTATAGCCAATGGTCCAAAATGATGAGAAACGAGGCTAACTTTTTTTTTCAAAATTTCAAAAAACATGGGCTATAACCCATCGTTTTTGTCATTTTGTCATTTTTTTCAAATCCTCAAAAATGATGAAAAACGGCGCGCTATAGTATGCCGTACGATATGGGCTATAGCCAATGGTCCAAAATGATGAGAAACGAGGCTAACTTTTTTTTTCAAAATTTCAAAAAACATGGGCTATAACCCATCGTTTTTGTCATTTCGTCATTTTTTTCAAATCCTCAAAAATGATGAAAAACGGCGCGCTATAGTATGCCGTACGATATAGGCTATAGCCAATGGTCCAAAATGATGAGAAACGAGGCTAACTTTTTTTTTCAAAATTTCAAAAAACATGGGCTATAACCCATCGTTTTTGTCATTTTGTCATTTTTTTCAAATCCTCAAAAATGATGAAAAACTGCGCGCTATACTATGCCGTACGATATGGGCTATAGCCCACGGTCCAAAATGATGAGAAACGAGGCTAACTTTTTTTTTCAAAATTTCAAAAAACATGGGCTATAACCCATCGTTTTTTTTATTTTTTCATTTTTTTCAAATCCTCAAAAATGATGAAAAACGGCGCGCTATAGTATGCCGTACGATATGGGCTATAGCCCACGGTCCAAAATGATGAGAAACGAGGCTAACTTTTTTTTTCAAAATTTCAAAAAACATGGGCTATAACCCATCGTTTTTGTCATTTTGTCATTTTTTTCAAATCCTCAAAAATGATGAAAAACGGCGCGCTATAGTATGCCGTACGATATGGGCTATAGCCAATGGTCCAAAATGATGAGAAACGAGGCTAACTTTTTTTTTCAAAATTTCAAAAAACATGTGCTATAACCCATCGTTTTTGTCATTTCGTCATTTTTTTCAAATCTTCAAAAATGATGAAAAACTGCGCGCTATAGTATGCCGTACGATATGGGCTATAGCCCACGGTCCAAAATGATGAGAAACGAGGCTAACTTTTTTTTTCAAAATTTCAAAAAACATGGGCTATAACCCATCGTTTTTGTCATTTCGTCATTTTTTTTAAATCTTCAAAAATGATGAAAAACTGCGCGCTATAGTATGTCGTACGTTATGGGCTATAGCCCACGGTCCAAAATGATGAGAAACGAGGCTAACTTTTTTTTTCAAAATTTCAAAAAACATGGGCTATAACCCATCGTTTTTGTCATTTCGTCATTTTTTTCAAATCCTCAAAAATGATGAAAAACGGCGCGCTATAGTATGCCGTACGATATGGGCTATAGCCCATGGTCCAAAATGATGAGAAACGAGGATAACTTTTTTTTTCAAAATTTCAAAAAACATGGGCTATAACCCATCGTTTTTGTCATTTCGTCATTTTTTTCAAATCTTCAAAAATGATGAAAAACTGCGCGCTATAGTATGCCGTACGATATGGGCTATAGCCCACGGTCCAAAATGATGAGAAACGAGGCTAACTTTTTTTTTCAAAATTTCAAAAAACATGGGCTATAACCCATCGTTTTTGTCATTTTGTCATTTTTTTCAAATCCTCAAAAATGATGAAAAACGGCGCGCTATAGTATGCCGTACGATATGGGCTATAGCCAATGGTCCAAAATGATGAGAAACGAGGCTAACTTTTTTTTTCAAAATTTCAAAAAACATGGGCTATAACCCATCGTTTTTGTCATTTTGTCATTTTTTTCAAATCCTCAAAAATGATGAAAAACTGCGCGCTATAGTATGCCGTACGATATGGGCTATAGCCCACGGTCCAAAATGATGAGAAACGAGGCTAACTTTTTTTTTCAAAATTTCAAAAAACATGGGCTATAACCCATCGTTTTTTTTATTTTTTCATTTTTTTCAAATCCTCAAAAATGATGAAAAACGGCGCGCTATAGTATGCCGTACGATATGGGCTATAGCCCACGGTCCAAAATGATGAGAAACGAGGCTAACTTTTTTTTTCAAAATTTCAAAAAACATGGGCTATAACCCATCGTTTTTGTCATTTCGTCATTTTTTTCAAATCTTCAAAAATGATGAAAAACTGCGCGCTATAGTATGCCGTACGATATGGGCTATAGCCCACGGTCCAAAATGATGAGAAACGAGGCTAACTTTTTTTTTCAAAATTTCAAAAAACATGGGCTATAACCCATCGTTTTTGTCATTTCGTCATTTTTTTCAAATCTTCAAAAATGATGAAAAACTGCGCGCTATAGTATGCCGTACGATATGGGCTATAGCCCACGGTCCAAAATGATGAGAAACGAGGCTAACTTTTTTTTTCAAAATTTCAAAAAACATGGGCTATAACCCATCGTTTTTTTTATTTTTTCATTTTTTTCAAATCCTCAAAAATGATGAAAAACGGCGCGCTATAGTATGCCGTACGATATGGGCTATAGCCAATGGTCCAAAATGATGAGAAACGAGGCTAACTTTTTTTTTCAAAATTTCAAAAAACATGGGCTATAACCCATCGTTTTTGTCATTTTGTCATTTTTTTCAAATCCTCAAAAATGATGAAAAACGGCGCGCTATAGTATGCCGTACGATATGGGCTATAGCCAATGGTCCAAAATGATGAGAAACGAGGCTAACTTTTTTTTTCAAAATTTCAAAAAACCTGGGCTATAACCCATCGTTTTTGTCATTTCGTCATTTTTTTTAAATCCTCAAAAATGATGAAAAACGGCGCGCTATAGTATGCCGTACGATATAGGCTATAGCCAATGGTCCAAAATGATGAGAAACGAGGCTAACTTTTTTTTTCAAAATTTCAAAAAACATGGGCTATAACCCATCGTTTTTGTCATTTTGTCATTTTTTTCAAATCCTCAAAAATGATGAAAAACTGCGCGCTATACTATGCCGTACGATATGGGCTATAGCCCACGGTCCAAAATGATGAGAAACGAGGCTAACTTTTTTTTTCAAAATTTCAAAAAACATGGGCTATAACCCATCGTTTTTGTCATTTTGTCATTTTTTTCAAATCCTCAAAAATGATGAAAAACGGCGCGCTATAGTATGCCGTACGATATGGGCTATAGCCAATGGTCCAAAATGATGAGAAACGAGGCTAACTTTTTTTTTCAAAATTTCAAAAAACATGTGCTATAACCCATCGTTTTTGTCATTTCGTCATTTTTTTCAAATCTTCAAAAATGATGAAAAACTGCGCGCTATAGTATGCCGTACGATATGGGCTATAGCCCACGGTCCAAAATGATGAGAAACGAGGCTAACTTTTTTTTTCAAAATTTCAAAAAACATGGGCTATAACCCATCGTTTTTGTCATTTCGTCATTTTTTTTAAATCTTCAAAAATGATGAAAAACTGCGCGCTATAGTATGCCGTACGTTATGGGCTATAGCCCACGGTCCAAAATGATGAGAAACGAGGCTAACTTTTTTTTTCAAAATTTCAAAAAACATGGGCTATAACCCATCGTTTTTGTCATTTCGTCATTTTTTTCAAATCCTCAAAAATGATGAAAAACGGCGCGCTATAGTATGCCGTACGATATGGGCTATAGCCCATGGTCCAAAATGATGAGAAACGAGGATAACTTTTTTTTTCAAAATTTCAAAAAACATGGGCTATAACCCATCGTTTTTGTCATTTCGTCATTTTTTTCAAATCTTCAAAAATGATGAAAAACTGCGCGCTATAGTATGCCGTACGATATGGGCTATAGCCCACGGTCCAAAATGATGAGAAACGAGGCTAACTTTTTTTTTCAAAATTTCAAAAAACATGGGCTATAACCCATCGTTTTTGTCATTTTGTCATTTTTTTCAAATCCTCAAAAATGATGAAAAACGGCGCGCTATAGTATGCCGTACGATATGGGCTATAGCCAATGGTCCAAAATGATGAGAAACGAGGCTAACTTTTTTTTTCAAAATTTCAAAAAACATGGGCTATAACCCATCGTTTTTGTCATTTCGTCATTTTTTTCAAATCCTCAAAAATGATGAAAAACGGCGCGCTATAGTATGCCGTACGATATAGGCTATAGCCAATGGTCCAAAATGATGAGAAACGAGGCTAACTTTTTTTTTCAAAATTTCAAAAAACATGGGCTATAACCCATCGTTTTTGTCATTTTGTCATTTTTTTCAAATCCTCAAAAATGATGAAAAACTGCGCGCTATACTATGCCGTACGATATGGGCTATAGCCCACGGTCCAAAATGATGAGAAACGAGGCTAACTTCTTTTTTCAAAATTTCAAAAAACATGGGCTATAACCCATCGTTTTTTTTATTTTTTCATTTTTTTCAAATCCTCAAAAATGATGAAAAACGGCGCGCTATAGTATGCCGTACGATATGGGCTATAGCCCACGGTCCAAAATGATGAGAAACGAGGCTAACTTTTTTTTTCAAAATTTCAAAAAACATGGGCTATAACCCATCGTTTTTGTCATTTTGTCATTTTTTTCAAATCCTCAAAAATGATGAAAAACGGCGCGCTATAGTATGCCGTACGATATGGGCTAT
Organism: Protomyctophum bolini; assembly: GCF_963924005.1. Lineage (NCBI taxonomy): Eukaryota > Metazoa > Chordata > Actinopteri > Myctophiformes > Myctophidae > Protomyctophum > Protomyctophum bolini. The sequence goes on from NC_137862.1 coordinate 34,022,969, forward strand.
AGCCAATGGTCCAAAATGATGAGAAACGAGGCTAACTTTTTTTTTCAAAATTTCAAAAAACATGTGCTATAACCCATCGTTTTTGTCATTTCGTCATTTTTTTCAAATCTTCAAAAATGATGAAAAACTGCGCGCTATAGTATGCCGTACGATATGGGCTATAGCCCACGGTCCAAAATGATGAGAAACGAGGCTAACTTTTTTTTTCAAAATTTCAAAAAACATGGGCTATAACCCATCGTTTTTGTCATTTCGTCATTTTTTTTAAATCTTCAAAAATGATGAAAAACTGCGCGCTATAGTATGTCGTACGTTATGGGCTATAGCCCACGGTCCAAAATGATGAGAAACGAGGCTAACTTTTTTTTTCAAAATTTCAAAAAACATGGGCTATAACCCATCGTTTTTGTCATTTCGTCATTTTTTTCAAATCCTCAAAAATGATGAAAAACGGCGCGCTATAGTATGCCGTACGATATGGGCTATAGCCCATGGTCCAAAATGATGAGAAACGAGGATAACTTTTTTTTTCAAAATTTCAAAAAACATGGGCTATAACCCATCGTTTTTGTCATTTCGTCATTTTTTTCAAATCTTCAAAAATGATGAAAAACTGCGCGCTATAGTATGCCGTACGATATGGGCTATAGCCCACGGTCCAAAATGATGAGAAACGAGGCTAACTTTTTTTTTCAAAATTTCAAAAAACATGGGCTATAACCCATCGTTTTTGTCATTTTGTCATTTTTTTCAAATCCTCAAAAATGATGAAAAACGGCGCGCTATAGTATGCCGTACGATATGGGCTATAGCCAATGGTCCAAAATGATGAGAAACGAGGCTAACTTTTTTTTTCAAAATTTCAAAAAACATGGGCTATAACCCATCGTTTTTGTCATTTTGTCATTTTTTTCAAATCCTCAAAAATGATGAAAAACTGCGCGCTATAGTATGCCGTACGATATGGGCTATAGCCCACGGTCCAAAATGATGAGAAACGAGGCTAACTTTTTTTTTCAAAATTTCAAAAAACATGGGCTATAACCCATCGTTTTTTTTATTTTTTCATTTTTTTCAAATCCTCAAAAATGATGAAAAACGGCGCGCTATAGTATGCCGTACGATATGGGCTATTATAGCCCACGGTCCAAAATGATGAGAAACGAGGCTAACTTTTTTTTTCAAAATTTCAAAAAACATGGGCTATAACCCATCGTTTTTGTCATTTCGTCATTTTTTTCAAATCTTCAAAAATGATGAAAAACTGCGCGCTATAGTATGCCGTACGATATGGGCTATAGCCCACGGTCCAAAATGATGAGAAACGAGGCTAACTTTTTTTTTCAAAATTTCAAAAAACATGGGCTATAACCCATCGTTTTTGTCATTTCGTCATTTTTTTCAAATCTTCAAAAATGATGAAAAACTGCGCGCTATAGTATGCCGTACGATATGGGCTATAGCCCACGGTCCAAAATGATGAGAAACGAGGCTAACTTTTTTTTTCAAAATTTCAAAAAACATGGGCTATAACCCATCGTTTTTTTTATTTTTTCATTTTTTTCAAATCCTCAAAAATGATGAAAAACGGCGCGCTATAGTATGCCGTACGATATGGGCTATAGCCAATGGTCCAAAATGATGAGAAACGAGGCTAACTTTTTTTTTCAAAATTTCAAAAAACATGGGCTATAACCCATCGTTTTTGTCATTTTGTCATTTTTTTCAAATCCTCAAAAATGATGAAAAACGGCGCGCTATAGTATGCCGTACGATATGGGCTATAGCCAATGGTCCAAAATGATGAGAAACGAGGCTAACTTTTTTTTTCAAAATTTCAAAAAACCTGGGCTATAACCCATCGTTTTTGTCATTTCGTCATTTTTTTTAAATCCTCAAAAATGATGAAAAACGGCGCGCTATAGTATGCCGTACGATATAGGCTATAGCCAATGGTCCAAAATGATGAGAAACGAGGCTAACTTTTTTTTTCAAAATTTCAAAAAACATGGGCTATAACCCATCGTTTTTGTCATTTTGTCATTTTTTTCAAATCCTCAAAAATGATGAAAAACTGCGCGCTATACTATGCCGTACGATATGGGCTATAGCCCACGGTCCAAAATGATGAGAAACGAGGCTAACTTTTTTTTTCAAAATTTCAAAAAACATGGGCTATAACCCATCGTTTTTGTCATTTTGTCATTTTTTTCAAATCCTCAAAAATGATGAAAAACGGCGCGCTATAGTATGCCGTACGATATGGGCTATAGCCAATGGTCCAAAATGATGAGAAACGAGGCTAACTTTTTTTTTCAAAATTTCAAAAAACATGTGCTATAACCCATCGTTTTTGTCATTTCGTCATTTTTTTCAAATCTTCAAAAATGATGAAAAACTGCGCGCTATAGTATGCCGTACGATATGGGCTATAGCCCACGGTCCAAAATGATGAGAAACGAGGCTAACTTTTTTTTTCAAAATTTCAAAAAACATGGGCTATAACCCATCGTTTTTGTCATTTCGTCATTTTTTTTAAATCTTCAAAAATGATGAAAAACTGCGCGCTATAGTATGCCGTACGTTATGGGCTATAGCCCACGGTCCAAAATGATGAGAAACGAGGCTAACTTTTTTTTTCAAAATTTCAAAAAACATGGGCTATAACCCATCGTTTTTGTCATTTCGTCATTTTTTTCAAATCCTCAAAAATGATGAAAAACGGCGCGCTATAGTATGCCGTACGATATGGGCTATAGCCCATGGTCCAAAATGATGAGAAACGAGGATAACTTTTTTTTCCAAAATTTCAAAAAACATGGGCTATAACCCATCGTTTTTGTCATTTCGTCATTTTTTTCAAATCTTCAAAAATGATGAAAAACTGCGCGCTATAGTATGCCGTACGATATGGGCTATAGCCCACGGTCCAAAATGATGAGAAACGAGGCTAACTTTTTTTTTCAAAATTTCAAAAAACATGGGCTATAACCCATCGTTTTTGTCATTTTGTCATTTTTTTCAAATCCTCAAAAATGATGAAAAACGGCGCGCTATAGTATGCCGTACGATATGGGCTATAGCCAATGGTCCAAAATGATGAGAAACGAGGCTAACTTTTTTTTTCAAAATTTCAAAAAACATGGGCTATAACCCATCGTTTTTGTCATTTCGTAATTTTTTTCAAATCCTCAAAAATGATGAAAAACGGCGCGCTATAGTATGCCGTACGATATGGGCTATAGCCAATGGTCCAAAATGATGAGAAACGAGGCTAACTAATTTTTTCAAAATTTCAAAAAACATGGGCTATAACCCATCGTTTTTGTCATTTTGTCATTTTTTTCAAATCCTCAAAAATGATGAAAAACGGCGCGCTATAGTATGCCGTACGATATGGGCTATAGCCCACGGTCCAAAATGATGAGAAACGAGGCTAACTTTTTTTTTCAAAATTTAAAAAAACATGGGCTATAACCCATCGTTTTTGTCATTTTGTCATTTTTTTCAAATCCTCAAAAATGATGAAAAACTGCGCGCTATAGTATGCCGTACGATATGGGCTATAGCCCACGGTCCAAAATGATGAGAAACGAGGCTAACCTTTTTTTTCAAAATTTCAAAAAACATGGGCTATAACCCATCGTTTTTTTTATTTTTTCATTTTTTTCAAATCCTCAAAAATGATGAAAAACGGCGCGCTATAGTATGCCGTACGATATGGGCTATAGCCCACGGTCCAAAATGATGAGAAACGAGGCTAACTTTTTTTTTCAAAATTTCAAAAAACATGGGCTATAACCCATCGTTTTTGTCATATTGTCATTTTTTTCAAATCCTCAAAAATGATGAAAAACGGCGCGCTATAGTATGCCGTACGATATGGGCTATAGCCAATGGTCCAAAATGATGAGAAACGAGGCTAACTTTTTTTTTCAAAATTTCAAAAAACATGGGCTATAACCCATCGTTTTTGTCATTTCGTCATTTTTTTCAAATCTTCAAAAATGATGAAAAACTGCGCGCTATAGTATGCCGTACGATATGGGCTATAGCCCACGGTCCAAAATGATGAGAAACGAGGCTAACTTTTTTTTTCAAAATTTCAAAAAACATGGGCTATAACCCATCGTTTTTGTCATTTTGTCATTTTTTTCAAATCCTCAAAAATGATGAAAAACGGCGCGCTATAGTATGCCGTACGATATGGGCTATAGCCCACGGTCCAAAATGATGAGAAACGAGGCTAACTTTTTTTTTCAAAATTTCAAAAAACATGGGCTATAACCCATCGTTTTTGTCATTTTGTCATTTTTTTCAAATCCTCAAAAATGATGAAAAACGGCGCGCTATAGTATGCCGTACGATATGGGCTATAGCCCACGGTCCAAAATGATGAGAAACGAGGCTAACTTTTTTTTTCAAAATTTCAAAAAACATGGGCTATAACCCATCGTTTTTGTCATTTTGTCATTTTTTTCAAATCCTCAAAAATGATGAAAAACGGCGCGCTATAGTATGCCGTACGATATGGGCTATAGCCCACGGTCCAAAATGATGAGAAACGAGGCTAACTTTTTTTTTCAAAATTTCAAAAAACATGGGCTATAACCCATCGTTTTTGTCATTTTGTCATTTTTTTCAAATCCTCAAAAATGATGAAAAACGGCGCGCTATAGTATGCCGTACGATATGGGCTATAGCCCACGGTCCAAAATGATGAGAAACGAGGCTAACTTTTTTTTTCAAAATTTCAAAAAACATGGGCTATAACCCATCGTTTTTGTCATTTTGTCATTTTTTTCAAATCCTCAAAAATGATGAAAAACGGCGCGCTATAGTATGCCGTACGATATGGGCTATAGCCCACGGTCCAAAATGATGAGAAACGAGGCTAACTTTTTTTTTCAAAATTTCAAAAAACATGGGCTATAACCCATCGTTTTTGTCATTTTGTCATTTTTTTCAAATCCTCAAAAATGATGAAAAACTGCGCGCTATAGTATGCCGTACGATATGGGCTATAGCCCACGGTCCAAAATGATGAGAAACGAGGCTAACTTTTTTTTTCAAAATTTCAAAAAACATGGGCTATAACCCATCGTTTTTGTCATTTTGTCATTTTTTTCAAATCCTCAAAAATGATGAAAAACGGCGCGCTATAGTATGCCGTACGATATGGGCTATAGCCAATGGTCCAAAATGATGAGAAACGAGGCTAACTTTTTTTTTCAAAATTTCAAAAAACATGGGCTATAACCCATCGTTTTTGTCATTTCGTCATTTTTTTCAAATCTTCAAAAATGATGAAATACTGCGCGCTATAGTATGCCGTACGATATGGGCTATAGCCCACGGTCCAAAATGATGAGAAACGAGGCTAACTTTTTTTTTCAAAATTTCAAAAAACATGGGCTATAACCCATCGTTTTTGTCATTTCGTCATTTTTTTCAAATCTTCAAAAATGATGAAAAACTGCGCGCTATAGTATGCCGTACGATATGGGCTATAGCCCACGGTCCAAAATGATGAGAAACGAGGCTAACTTTTTTTTTCAAAATTTCAAAAAACATGGGCTATAACCCATCGTTTTTTTTATTTTTTCATTTTTTTCAAATCCTCAAAAATGATGAAAAACGGCGCGCTATAGTATGCCGTACGATATGGGCTATAGCCAATGGTCCAAAATGATGAGAAACGAGGCTAACTTTTTTTTTCAAAATTTCAAAAAACATGGGCTATAACCCATCGTTTTTGTCATTTCGTAATTTTTTTCAAATCCTCAAAAATGATGAAAAACGGCGCGCTATAGTATGCCGTACGATATGGGCTATAGCCAATGGTCCAAAATGATGAGAAACGAGGCTAACTAATTTTTTCAAAATTTCAAAAAACATGGGCTATAACCCATCGTTTTTGTCATTTTGTCATTTTTTTCAAATCCTCAAAAATGATGAAAAACGGCGCGCTATAGTATGCCGTACGATATGGGCTATAGCCCACGGTCCAAAATGATGAGAAACGAGGCTAACTTTTTTTTTCAAAATTTCAAAAAACATGGGCTATAACCCATCGTTTTTGTCATTTTGTCATTTTTTTCAAATCCTCAAAAATGATGAAAAACTGCGCGCTATAGTATGCCGTACGATATGGGCTATAGCCCACGGTCCAAAATGATGAGAAACGAGGCTAACCTTTTTTTTCAAAATTTCAAAAAACATGGGCTATAACCCATCGTTTTTTTTATTTTTTCATTTTTTTCAAATCCTCAAAAATGATGAAAAACGGCGCGCTATAGTATGCCGTACGATATGGGCTATAGCCCACGGTCCAAAATGATGAGAAACGAGGCTAACTTTTTTTTTCAAAATTTCAAAAAACATGGGCTATAACCCATCGTTTTTGTCATATTGTCATTTTTTTCAAATCCTCAAAAATGATGAAAAACGGCGCGCTATAGTATGCCGTACGATATGGGCTATAGCCAATGGTCCAAAATGATGAGAAACGAGGCTAACTTTTTTTTTCAAAATTTCAAAAAACATGGGCTATAACCCATCGTTTTTGTCATTTCGTCATTTTTTTCAAATCTTCAAAAATGATGAAAAACTGCGCGCTATAGTATGCCGTACGATATGGGCTATAGCCCACGGTCCAAAATGATGAGAAACGAGGCTAACTTTTTTTTTCAAAATTTCAAAAAACATGGGCTATAACCCATCGTTTTTGTCATTTTGTCATTTTTTTCAAATCCTCAAAAATGATGAAAAACGGCGCGCTATAGTATGCCGTACGATATGGGCTATAGCCCACGGTCCAAAATGATGAGAAACGAGGCTAACTTTTTTTTTCAAAATTTCAAAAAACATGGGCTATAACCCATCGTTTTTGTCATTTTGTCATTTTTTTCAAATCCTCAAAAATGATGAAAAACGGCGCGCTATAGTATGCCGTACGATATGGGCTATAGCCCACGGTCCAAAATGATGAGAAACGAGGCTAACTTTTTTTTTCAAAATTTCAAAAAACATGGGCTATAACCCATCGTTTTTGTCATTTTGTCATTTTTTTCAAATCCTCAAAAATGATGAAAAACGGCGCGCTATAGTATGCCGTACGATATGGGCTATAGCCCACGGTCCAAAATGATGAGAAACGAGGCTAACTTTTTTTTTCAAAATTTCAAAAAACATGGGCTATAACCCATCGTTTTTGTCATTTTGTCATTTTTTTCAAATCCTCAAAAATGATGAAAAACGGCGCGCTATAGTATGCCGTACGATATGGGCTATAGCCAATGGTCCAAAATGATGAGAAACGAGGCTAACTTTTTTTTTCAAAATTTCAAAAAACATGTGCTATAACCCATCGTTTTTGTCATTTCGTCATTTTTTTCAAATCTTCAAAAATGATGAAAAACTGCGCGCTATAGTATGCCGTACGATATGGGCTATAGCCCACGGTCCAAAATGATGAGAAACGAGGCTAACTTTTTTTTTCAAAATTTCAAAAAACATGGGCTATAACCCATCGTTTTTGTCATTTCGTCATTTTTTTTAAATCTTCAAAAATGATGAAAAACTGCGCGCTATAGTATGCCGTACGTTATGGGCTATAGCCCACGGTCCAAAATGATGAGAAACGAGGCTAACTTTTTTTTTCAAAATTTCAAAAAACATGGGCTATAACCCATCGTTTTTGTCATTTCGTCATTTTTTTCAAATCCTCAAAAATGATGAAAAACGGCGCGCTATAGTATGCCGTACGATATGGGCTATAGCCCATGGTCCAAAATGATGAGAAACGAGGATAACTTTTTTTTTCAAAATTTCAAAAAACATGGGCTATAACCCATCGTTTTTGTCATTTCGTCATTTTTTTCAAATCTTCAAAAATGATGAAAAACTGCGCGCTATAGTATGCCGTACGATATGGGCTATAGCCCACGGTCCAAAATGATGAGAAACGAGGCTAACTTTTTTTTTCAAAATTTCAAAAAACATGGGCTATAACCCATCGTTTTTGTCATTTTGTCATTTTTTTCAAATCCTCAAAAATGATGAAAAACGGCGCGCTATAGTATGCCGTACGATATGGGCTATAGCCAATGGTCCAAAATGATGAGAAACGAGGCTAACTTTTTTTTTCAAAATTTCAAAAAACATGGGCTATAACCCATCGTTTTTGTCATTTCGTAATTTTTTTCAAATCCTCAAAAATGATGAAAAACGGCGCGCTATAGTATGCCGTACGATATGGGCTATAGCCAATGGTCCAAAATGATGAGAAACGAGGCTAACTAATTTTTTCAAAATTTCAAAAAACATGGGCTATAACCCATCGTTTTTGTCATTTTGTCATTTTTTTCAAATCCTCAAAAATGATGAAAAACGGCGCGCTATAGTATGCCGTACGATATGGGCTATAGCCCACGGTCCAAAATGATGAGAAACGAGGCTAACTTTTTTTTTCAAAATTTAAAAAAACATGGGCTATAACCCATCGTTTTTGTCATTTTGTCATTTTTTTCAAATCCTCAAAAATGATGAAAAACTGCGCGCTATAGTATGCCGTACGATATGGGCTATAGCCCACGGTCCAAAATGATGAGAAACGAGGCTAACCTTTTTTTTCAAAATTTCAAAAAACATGGGCTATAACCCATCGTTTTTTTTATTTTTTCATTTTTTTCAAATCCTCAAAAATGATGAAAAACGGCGCGCTATAGTATGCCGTACGATATGGGCTATAGCCCACGGTCCAAAATGATGAGAAACGAGGCTAACTTTTTTTTTCAAAATTTCAAAAAACATGGGCTATAACCCATCGTTTTTGTCATATTGTCATTTTTTTCAAATCCTCAAAAATGATGAAAAACGGCGCGCTATAGTATGCCGTACGATATGGGCTATAGCCAATGGTCCAAAATGATGAGAAACGAGGCTAACTTTTTTTTTCAAAATTTCAAAAAACATGGGCTATAACCCATCGTTTTTGTCATTTCGTCATTTTTTTCAAATCTTCAAAAATGATGAAAAACTGCGCGCTATAGTATGCCGTACGATATGGGCTATAGCCCACGGTCCAAAATGATGAGAAACGAGGCTAACTTTTTTTTTCAAAATTTCAAAAAACATGGGCTATAACCCATCGTTTTTGTCATTTTGTCATTTTTTTCAAATCCTCAAAAATGATGAAAAACGGCGCGCTATAGTATGCCGTACGATATGGGCTATAGCCCACGGTCCAAAATGATGAGAAACGAGGCTAACTTTTTTTTTCAAAATTTCAAAAAACATGGGCTATAACCCATCGTTTTTGTCATTTTGTCATTTTTTTCAAATCCTCAAAAATGATGAAAAACGGCGCGCTATAGTATGCCGTACGATATGGGCTATAGCCCACGGTCCAAAATGATGAGAAACGAGGCTAACTTTTTCTTTCAAAATTTCAAAAAACATGGGCTATAACCCATCGTTTTTGTCATTTTGTCATTTTTTTCAAATCCTCAAAAATGATGAAAAACGGCGCGCTATAGTATGCCGTACGATATGGGCTATAGCCCACGGTCCAAAATGATGAGAAACGAGGCTAACTTTTTTTTTCAAAATTTCAAAAAACATGGGCTATAACCCATCGTTTTTGTCATTTTGTCATTTTTTTCAAATCCTCAAAAATGATGAAAAACTGCGCGCTATAGTATGCCGTACGATATGGGCTATAGCCCACGGTCCAAAATGATGAGAAACGAGGCTAACTTTTTTTTTCAAAATTTCAAAAAACATGGGCTATAACCCATCGTTTTTGTCATTTTGTCATTTTTTTCAAATCCTCAAAAATGATGAAAAACGGCGCGCTATAGTATGCCGTACGATATGGGCTATAGCCAATGGTCCAAAATGATGAGAAACGAGGCTAACTTTTTTTTTCAAAATTTCAAAAAACATGGGCTATAACCCATCGTTTTTGTCATTTCGTCATTTTTTTCAAATCTTCAAAAATGATGAAATACTGCGCGCTATAGTATGCCGTACGATATGGGCTATAGCCCACGGTCCAAAATGATGAGAAACGAGGCTAACTTTTTTTTTCAAAATTTCAAAAAACATGGGCTATAACCCATCGTTTTTGTCATTTTGTCATTTTTTTCAAATCCTCAAAAATGATGAAAAACTGCGCGCTATAGTATGCCGTACGATATGGGCTATAGCCCACGGTCCAAAATGATGAGAAACGAGGCTAACCTTTTTTTTCAAAATTTCAAAAAACATGGGCTATAACCCATCGTTTTTTTTATTTTTTCATTTTTTTCAAATCCTCAAAAATGATGAAAAACGGCGCGCTATAGTATGCCGTACGATATGGGCTATAGCCCACGGTCCAAAATGATGAGAAACGAGGCTAACTTTTTTTTTCAAAATTTCAAAAAACATGGGCTATAACCCATCGTTTTTGTCATATTGTCATTTTTTTCAAATCCTCAAAAATGATGAAAAACGGCGCGCTATAGTATGCCGTACGATATGGGCTATAGCCAATGGTCCAAAATGATGAGAAACGAGGCTAACTTTTTTTTTCAAAATTTCAAAAAACATGGGCTATAACCCATCGTTTTTGTCATTTCGTCATTTTTTTCAAATCTTCAAAAATGATGAAAAACTGCGCGCTATAGTATGCCGTACGATATGGGCTATAGCCCACGGTCCAAAATGATGAGAAACGAGGCTAACTTTTTTTTTCAAAATTTCAAAAAACATGGGCTATAACCCATCGTTTTTGTCATTTTGTCATTTTTTTCAAATCCTCAAAAATGATGAAAAACGGCGCGCTATAGTATGCCGTACGATATGGGCTATAGCCCACGGTCCAAAATGATGAGAAACGAGGCTAACTTTTTTTTTCAAAATTTCAAAAAACATGGGCTATAACCCATCGTTTTTGTCATTTTGTCATTTTTTTCAAATCCTCAAAAATGATGAAAAACGGCGCGCTATAGTATGCCGTACGATATGGGCTATAGCCCACGGTCCAAAATGATGAGAAACGAGGCTAACTTTTTTTTTCAAAATTTCAAAAAACATGGGCTATAACCCATCGTTTTTGTCATTTTGTCATTTTTTTCAAATCCTCAAAAATGATGAAAAACGGCGCGCTATAGTATGCCGTACGATATGGGCTATAGCCCACGGTCCAAAATGATGAGAAACGAGGCTAACTTTTTTTTTCAAAATTTCAAAAAACATGGGCTATAACCCATCGTTTTTGTCATTTTGTCATTTTTTTCAAATCCTCAAAAATGATGAAAAACGGCGCGCTATAGTATGCCGTACGATATGGGCTATAGCCAATGGTCCAAAATGATGAGAAACGAGGCTAACTTTTTTTTTCAAAATTTCAAAAAACATGTGCTATAACCCATCGTTTTTGTCATTTCGTCATTTTTTTCAAATCTTCAAAAATGATGAAAAACTGCGCGCTATAGTATGCCGTACGATATGGGCTATAGCCCACGGTCCAAAATGATGAGAAACGAGGCTAACTTTTTTTTTCAAAATTTCAAAAAACATGGGCTATAACCCATCGTTTTTGTCATTTCGTCATTTTTTTTAAATCTTCAAAAATGATGAAAAACTGCGCGCTATAGTATGCCGTACGTTATGGGCTATAGCCCACGGTCCAAAATGATGAGAAACGAGGCTAACTTTTTTTTTCAAAATTTCAAAAAACATGGGCTATAACCCATCGTTTTTGTCATTTCGTCATTTTTTTCAAATCCTCAAAAATGATGAAAAACGGCGCGCTATAGTATGCCGTACGATATGGGCTATAGCCCATGGTCCAAAATGATGAGAAACGAGGATAACTTTTTTTTTCAAAATTTCAAAAAACATGGGCTATAACCCATCGTTTTTGTCATTTCGTCATTTTTTTCAAATCTTCAAAAATGATGAAAAACTGCGCGCTATAGTATGCCGTACGATATGGGCTATAGCCCACGGTCCAAAATGATGAGAAACGAGGCTAACTTTTTTTTTCAAAATTTCAAAAAACATGGGCTATAACCCATCGTTTTTGTCATTTTGTCATTTTTTTCAAATCCTCAAAAATGATGAAAAACGGCGCGCTATAGTATGCCGTACGATATGGGCTATAGCCAATGGTCCAAAATGATGAGAAACGAGGCTAACTTTTTTTTTCAAAATTTCAAAAAACATGGGCTATAACCCATCGTTTTTGTCATTTCGTAATTTTTTTCAAATCCTCAAAAATGATGAAAAACGGCGCGCTATAGTATGCCGTACGATATGGGCTATAGCCAATGGTCCAAAATGATGAGAAACGAGGCTAACTAATTTTTTCAAAATTTCAAAAAACATGGGCTATAACCCATCGTTTTTGTCATTTTGTCATTTTTTTCAAATCCTCAAAAATGATGAAAAACGGCGCGCTATAGTATGCCGTACGATATGGGCTATAGCCCACGGTCCAAAATGATGAGAAACGAGGCTAACTTTTTTTTTCAAAATTTAAAAAAACATGGGCTATAACCCATCGTTTTTGTCATTTTGTCATTTTTTTCAAATCCTCAAAAATGATGAAAAACTGCGCGCTATAGTATGCCGTACGATATGGGCTATAGCCCACGGTCCAAAATGATGAGAAACGAGGCTAACCTTTTTTTTCAAAATTTCAAAAAACATGGGCTATAACCCATCGTTTTTTTTATTTTTTCATTTTTTTCAAATCCTCAAAAATGATGAAAAACGGCGCGCTATAGTATGCCGTACGATATGGGCTATAGCCCACGGTCCAAAATGATGAGAAACGAGGCTAACTTTTTTTTTCAAAATTTCAAAAAACATGGGCTATAACCCATCGTTTTTGTCATATTGTCATTTTTTTCAAATCCTCAAAAATGATGAAAAACGGCGCGCTATAGTATGCCGTACGATATGGGCTATAGCCAATGGTCCAAAATGATGAGAAACGAGGCTAACTTTTTTTTTCAAAATTTCAAAAAACATGGGCTATAACCCATCGTTTTTGTCATTTCGTCATTTTTTTCAAATCTTCAAAAATGATGAAAAACTGCGCGCTATAGTATGCCGTACGATATGGGCTATAGCCCACGGTCCAAAATGATGAGAAACGAGGCTAACTTTTTTTTTCAAAATTTCAAAAAACATGGGCTATAACCCATCGTTTTTGTCATTTTGTCATTTTTTTCAAATCCTCAAAAATGATGAAAAACGGCGCGCTATAGTATGCCGTACGATATGGGCTATAGCCCACGGTCCAAAATGATGAGAAACGAGGCTAACTTTTTTTTTCAAAATTTCAAAAAACATGGGCTATAACCCATCGTTTTTGTCATTTTGTCATTTTTTTCAAATCCTCAAAAATGATGAAAAACGGCGCGCTATAGTATGCCGTACGATATGGGCTATAGCCCACGGTCCAAAATGATGAGAAACGAGGCTAACTTTTTCTTTCAAAATTTCAAAAAACATGGGCTATAACCCATCGTTTTTGTCATTTTGTCATTTTTTTCAAATCCTCAAAAATGATGAAAAACGGCGCGCTATAGTATGCCGTACGATATGGGCTATAGCCCACGGTCCAAAATGATGAGAAACGAGGCTAACTTTTTTTTTCAAAATTTCAAAAAACATGGGCTATAACCCATCGTTTTTGTCATTTTGTCATTTTTTTCAAATCCTCAAAAATGATGAAAAACTGCGCGCTATAGTATGCCGTACGATATGGGCTATAGCCCACGGTCCAAAATGATGAGAAACGAGGCTAACTTTTTTTTTCAAAATTTCAAAAAACATGGGCTATAACCCATCGTTTTTGTCATTTTGTCATTTTTTTCAAATCCTCAAAAATGATGAAAAACGGCGCGCTATAGTATGCCGTACGATATGGGCTATAGCCAATGGTCCAAAATGATGAGAAACGAGGCTAACTTTTTTTTTCAAAATTTCAAAAAACATGGGCTATAACCCATCGTTTTTGTCATTTCGTCATTTTTTTCAAATCTTCAAAAATGATGAAATACTGCGCGCTATAGTATGCCGTACGATATGGGCTATAGCCCACGGTCCAAAATGATGAGAAACGAGGCTAACTTTTTTTTTCAAAATTTCAAAAAACATGGGCTATAACCCATCGTTTTTGTCATTTCGTCATTTTTTTCAAATCTTCAAAAATGATGAAAAACTGCGCGCTATAGTATGCCGTACGATATGGGCTATAGCCCACGGTCCAAAATGATGAGAAACGAGGCTAACTTTTTTTTTCAAAATTTCAAAAAACATGGGCTATAACCCATCGTTTTTTTTATTTTTTCATTTTTTTCAAATCCTCAAAAATGATGAAAAACGGCGCGCTATAGTATGCCGTACGATATGGGCTATAGCCAATGGTCCAAAATGATGAGAAACGAGGCTAACTTTTTTTTTCAAAATTTCAAAAAACATGGGCTATAACCCATCGTTTTTGTCATTTCGTAATTTTTTTCAAATCCTCAAAAATGATGAAAAACGGCGCGCTATAGTATGCCGTACGATATGGGCTATAGCCAATGGTCCAAAATGATGAGAAACGAGGCTAACTAATTTTTTCAAAATTTCAAAAAACATGGGCTATAACCCATCGTTTTTGTCATTTTGTCATTTTTTTCAAATCCTCAAAAATGATGAAAAACGGCGCGCTATAGTATGCCGTACGATATGGGCTATAGCCCACGGTCCAAAATGATGAGAAACGAGGCTAACTTTTTTTTTCAAAATTTCAAAAAACATGGGCTATAACCCATCGTTTTTGTCATTTTGTCATTTTTTTCAAATCCTCAAAAATGATGAAAAACTGCGCGCTATAGTATGCCGTACGATATGGGCTATAGCCCACGGTCCAAAATGATGAGAAACGAGGCTAACCTTTTTTTTCAAAATTTCAAAAAACATGGGCTATAACCCATCGTTTTTTTTATTTTTTCATTTTTTTCAAATCCTCAAAAATGATGAAAAACGGCGCGCTATAGTATGCCGTACGATATGGGCTATAGCCAATGGTCCAAAATGATGAGAAACGAGGCTAACTTTTTTTTTCAAAATTTCAAAAAACATGGGCTATAACCCATCGTTTTTGTCATTTCGTAATTTTTTTCAAATCCTCAAAAATGATGAAAAACGGCGCGCTATAGTATGCCGTACGATATGGGCTATAGCCAATGGTCCAAAATGATGAGAAACGAGGCTAACTAATTTTTTCAAAATTTCAAAAAACATGGGCTATAACCCATCGTTTTTGTCATTTTGTCATTTTTTTCAAATCCTCAAAAATGATGAAAAACGGCGCGCTATAGTATGCCGTACGATATGGGCTATAGCCCACGGTCCAAAATGATGAGAAACGAGGCTAACTTTTTTTTTCAAAATTTCAAAAAACATGGGCTATAACCCATCGTTTTTGTCATTTTGTCATTTTTTTCAAATCCTCAAAAATGATGAAAAACTGCGCGCTATAGTATGCCGTACGATATGGGCTATAGCCCACGGTCCAAAATGATGAGAAACGAGGCTAACCTTTTTTTTCAAAATTTCAAAAAACATGGGCTATAACCCATCGTTTTTTTTATTTTTTCATTTTTTTCAAATCCTCAAAAATGATGAAAAACGGCGCGCTATAGTATGCCGTACGATATGGGCTATAGCCCACGGTCCAAAATGATGAGAAACGAGGCTAACTTTTTTTTTCAAAATTTCAAAAAACATGGGCTATAACCCATCGTTTTTGTCATATTGTCATTTTTTTCAAATCCTCAAAAATGATGAAAAACGGCGCGCTATAGTATGCCGTACGATATGGGCTATAGCCAATGGTCCAAAATGATGAGAAACGAGGCTAACTTTTTTTTTCAAAATTTCAAAAAACATGGGCTATAACCCATCTTTTTTGTCATTTCGTCATTTTTTTCAAATCTTCAAAAATGATGAAAAACTGCGCGCTATAGTATGCCGTACGATATGGGCTATAGCCCACGGTCCAAAATGATGAGAAACGAGGCTAACTTTTTTTTTCAAAATTTCAAAAAACATGGGCTATAACCCATCGTTTTTGTCATTTTGTCATTTTTTTCAAATCCTCAAAAATGATGAAAAACGGCGCGCTATAGTATGCCGTACGATATGGGCTATAGCCCACGGTCCAAAATGATGAGAAACGAGGCTAACTTTTTTTTTCAAAATTTCAAAAAACATGGGCTATAACCCATCGTTTTTGTCATTTTGTCATTTTTTTCAAATCCTCAAAAATGATGAAAAACGGCGCGCTATAGTATGCCGTACGATATGGGCTATAGCCCACGGTCCAAAATGATGAGAAACGAGGCTAACTTTTTTTTTCAAAATTTCAAAAAACATGGGCTATAACCCATCGTTTTTGTCATTTTGTCATTTTTTTCAAATCCTCAAAAATGATGAAAAACGGCGCGCTATAGTATGCCGTACGATATGGGCTATAGCCCACGGTCCAAAATGATGAGAAACGAGGCTAACTTTTTTTTTCAAAATTTCAAAAAACATGGGCTATAACCCATCGTTTTTGTCATTTTGTCATTTTTTTCAAATCCTCAAAAATGATGAAAAACTGCGCGCTATAGTATGCCGTACGATATGGGCTATAGCCCACGGTCCAAAATGATGAGAAACGAGGCTAACTTTTTTTTTCAAAATTTCAAAAAACATGGGCTATAACCCATCGTTTTTGTCATTTTGTCATTTTTTTCAAATCCTCAAAAATGATGAAAAACGGCGCGCTATAGTATGCCGTACGATATGGGCTATAGCCAATGGTCCAAAATGATGAGAAACGAGGCTAACTTTTTTTTTCAAAATTTCAAAAAACATGGGCTATAACCCATCGTTTTTGTCATTTCGTCATTTTTTTCAAATCTTCAAAAATGATGAAATACTGCGCGCTATAGTATGCCGTACGATATGGGCTATAGCCCACGGTCCAAAATGATGAGAAACGAGGCTAACTTTTTTTTTCAAAATTTCAAAAAACATGGGCTATAACCCATCGTTTTTGTCATTTCGTCATTTTTTTCAAATCTTCAAAAATGATGAAAAACTGCGCGCTATAGTATGCCGTACGATATGGGCTATAGCCCACGGTCCAAAATGATGAGAAACGAGGCTAACTTTTTTTTTCAAAATTTCAAAAAACATGGGCTATAACCCATCGTTTTTTTTATTTTTTCATTTTTTTCAAATCCTCAAAAATGATGAAAAACGGCGCGCTATAGTATGCCGTACGATATGGGCTATAGCCAATGGTCCAAAATGATGAGAAACGAGGCTAACTTTTTTTTTCAAAATTTCAAAAAACATGGGCTATAACCCATCGTTTTTGTCATTTCGTAATTTTTTTCAAATCCTCAAAAATGATGAAAAACGGCGCGCTATAGTATGCCGTACGATATGGGCTATAGCCAATGGTCCAAAATGATGAGAAACGAGGCTAACTAATTTTTTCAAAATTTCAAAAAACATGGGCTATAACCCATAGTTTTTGTCATTTTGTCATTTTTTTCAAATCCTCAAAAATGATGAAAAACGGCGCGCTATAGTATGCCGTACGATATGGGCTATAGCCCACGGTCCAAAATGATGAGAAACGAGGCTAACTTTTTTTTTCAAAATTTCAAAAAACATGGGCTATAACCCATCGTTTTTGTCATTTTGTCATTTTTTTCAAATCCTCAAAAATGATGAAAAACTGCGCGCTATAGTATGCCGTACGATATGGGCTATAGCCCACGGTCCAAAATGATGAGAAACGAGGCTAACCTTTTTTTTCAAAATTTCAAAAAACATGGGCTATAACCCATCGTTTTTTTTATTTTTTCATTTTTTTCAAATCCTCAAAAATGATGAAAAACGGCGCGCTATAGTATGCCGTACGATATGGGCTATAGCCCACGGTCCAAAATGATGAGAAACGAGGCTAACTTTTTTTTTCAAAATTTCAAAAAACATGGGCTATAACCCATCGTTTTTGTCATATTGTCATTTTTTTCAAATCCTCAAAAATGATGAAAAACGGCGCGCTATAGTATGCCGTACGATATGGGCTATAGCCAATGGTCCAAAATGATGAGAAACGAGGCTAACTTTTTTTTTCAAAATTTCAAAAAACATGGGCAATAACCCATCGTTTTTGTCATTTCGTCATTTTTTTCAAATCTTCAAAAATGATGAAAAACTGCGCGCTATAGTATGCCGTACGATATGGGCTATAGCCCACGGTCCAAAATGATGAGAAACGAGGCTAACTTTTTTTTTCAAAATTTCAAAAAACATGGGCTATAACCCATCGTTTTTGTCATTTTGTCATTTTTTTCAAATCCTCAAAAATGATGAAAAACGGCGCGCTATAGTATGCCGTACGATATGGGCTATAGCCCACGGTCCAAAATGATGAGAAACGAGGCTAACTTTTTTTTTCAAAATTTCAAAAAACATGGGCTATAACCCATCGTTTTTGTCATTTTGTCATTTTTTTCAAATCCTCAAAAATGATGAAAAACGGCGCGCTATAGTATGCCGTACGATATGGGCTATAGCCCACGGTCCAAAATGATGAGAAACGAGGCTAACTTTTTTTTTCAAAATTTCAAAAAACATGGGCTATAACCCATCGTTTTTGTCATTTTGTCATTTTTTTCAAATCCTCAAAAATGATGAAAAACGGCGCGCTATAGTATGCCGTACGATATGGGCTATAACCCACGGTCCAAAATGATGAGAAACGAGGCTAACTTTTTTTTTCAAAATTTCAAAAAACATGGGCTATAACCCATCGTTTTTGTCATTTTGTCATTTTTTTCAAATCCTCAAAAATGATGAAAAACTGCGCGCTATAGTATGCCGTACGATATGGGCTATAGCCCACGGTCCAAAATGATGAGAAACGAGGCTAACTTTTTTTTTCAAAATTTCAAAAAACATGGGCTATAACCCATCGTTTTTTTTATTTTTTCATTTTTTTCAAATCCTCAAAAATGATGAAAAACGGCGCGCTATAGTATGCCGTACGATATGGGCTATAGCCCACGGTCCAAAATGATGAGAAACGAGGCTAACTTTTTTTTTCAAAATTTCAAAAAACATGGGCTATAACCCATCGTTTTTGTCATTTCGTCATTTTTTTCAAATCTTCAAAAATGATGAAAAACTGCGCGCTATAGTATGCCGTACGATATGGGCTATAGCCCACGGTCCAAAATGATGAGAAACGAGGCTAACTTTTTTTTTCAAAATTTCAAAAAACATGGGCTATAACCCATCGTTTTTGTCATTTCGTCATTTTTTTCAAATCTTCAAAAATGATGAAAAACTGCGCGCTATAGTATGCCGTACGATATGGGCTATAGCCCACGGTCCAAAATGATGAGAAACGAGGCTAACTTTTTTTTTCAAAATTTCAAAAAACATGGGCTATAACCCATCGTTTTTTTTATTTTTTAATTTTTTTCAAATCCTCAAAAATGATGAAAAACGGCGCGCTATAGTATGCCGTACGATATGGGCTATAGCCAATGGTCCAAAATGATGAGAAACGAGGCTAACTTTTTTTTTCAAAATTTCAAAAAACATGGGCTATAACCCATCGTTTTTGTCATTTTGTCATTTTTTTCAAATCCTCAAAAATGATGAAAAACGGCGCGCTATAGTATGCCGTACGATATGGGCTATAGCCAATGGTCCAAAATGATGAGAAACGAGGCTAACTTTTTTTTTCAAAATTTCAAAAAACATGGGCTATAACCCATCGTTTTTGTCATTTCGTCATTTTTTTCAAATCCTCAAAAATGATGAAAAACGGCGCGCTATAGTATGCCGTACGATATAGGCTATAGCCAATGGTCCAAAATGATGAGAAACGAGGCTAACTTTTTTTTTCAAAATTTCAAAAAACATGGGCTATAACCCATCGTTTTTGTCATTTTGTCATTTTTTTCAAATCCTCAAAAATGATGAAAAACTGCGCGCTATACTATGCCGTACGATATGGGCTATAGCCCACGGTCCAAAATGATGAGAAACGAGGCTAACTTTTTTTTTCAAAATTTCAAAAAACATGGGCTATAACCCATCGTTTTTTTTATTTTTTCATTTTTTTCAAATCCTCAAAAATGATGAAAAACGGCGCGCTATAGTATGCCGTACGATATGGGCTATAGCCCACGGTCCAAAATGATGAGAAACGAGGCTAACTTTTTTTTTCAAAATTTCAAAAAACATGGGCTATAACCCATCGTTTTTGTCATTTTGTCATTTTTTTCAAATCCTCAAAAATGATGAAAAACGGCGCGCTATAGTATGCCGTACGATATGGGCTATAGCCAATGGTCCAAAATGATGAGAAACGAGGCTAACTTTTTTTTTCAAAATTTCAAAAAACATGTGCTATAACCCATCGTTTTTGTCATTTCGTCATTTTTTTCAAATCTTCAAAAATGATGAAAAACTGCGCGCTATAGTATGCCGTACGATATGGGCTATAGCCCACGGTCCAAAATGATGAGAAACGAGGCTAACTTTTTTTTTCAAAATTTCAAAAAACATGGGCTATAACCCATCGTTTTTGTCATTTCGTCATTTTTTTTAAATCTTCAAAAATGATGAAAAACTGCGCGCTATAGTATGCCGTACGTTATGGGCTATAGCCCACGGTCCAAAATGATGAGAAACGAGGCTAACTTTTTTTTTCAAAATTTCAAAAAACATGGGCTATAACCCATCGTTTTTGTCATTTCGTCATTTTTTTCAAATCCTCAAAAATGATGAAAAACGGCGCGCTATAGTATGCCGTACGATATGGGCTATAGCCCATGGTCCAAAATGATGAGAAACGAGGATAACTTTTTTTTTCAAAATTTCAAAAAACATGGGCTATAACCCATCGTTTTTGTCATTTCGTCATTTTTTTCAAATCTTCAAAAATGATGAAAAACTGCGCGCTATAGTATGCCGTACGATATGGGCTACAGCCCACGGTCCAAAATGATGAGAAACGAGGCTAACTTTTTTTTTCAAAATTTCAAAAAACATGGGCTATAACCCATCGTTTTTGTCATTTCGTCATTTTTTTAAAATCCTCAAAAATGATGAAAAACGGCGCGCTATAGTATGCCGTACGATATGGGCTATAGCCAATGGTCCAAAATGATGAGAAACGAGGCTAACCTTTTTTTTTCAAAATTTCAAAAAACATGGGCTATAACCCATCGTTTTTGTCATTTTTTTCAAATCCTCAAAAATGATGAAAAACTGCGCGCTATAGTATGCCGTACGATATGGGCTATAGCCCACGGTCCAAAATGATGAGAAACGAGGCTAACTTTTTTTGTTAAAAATTTAAAAAAACATGGGCTATAACCCATCGTTTTTGTCATTTCGTCATTTTTTTCAAATCCTCAAAAATGATGAAAAACGGCGCGCTATAGTATGCCGTACGATATAGGCTATAGCCAATGGTCCAAAATGATGAGAAACGAGGCTAACTTTTTTTTTCAAAATTTCAAAAAACATGGGCTATAACCCATCGTTTTTGTCATTTTGTCATTTTTTTCAAATCCTCAAAAATGATGAAAAACTGCGCGCTATACTATGCCGTACGATATGGGCTATAGCCCACGGTCCAAAATGATGAGAAACGAGGCTAACTTTTTTTTTCAAAATTTCAAAAAACATGGGCTATAACCCATCGTTTTTTTTATTTTTTCATTTTTTTCAAATCCTCAAAAATGATGAAAAACGGCGCGCTATAGTATGCCGTACGATATGGGCTATAGCCCACGGTCCAAAATGATGAGAAACGAGGCTAACTTTTTTTTTCAAAATTTCAAAAAACATGGGCTATAACCCATCGTTTTTGTCATTTCGTCATTTTTTTTAAATCTTCAAAAATGATGAAAAACTGCGCGCTATAGTATGCCGTACGTTATGGGCTATAGCCCACGGTCCAAAATGATGAGAAACGAGGCTAACTTTTTTTTTCAAAATTTCAAAAAACATGGGCTATAACCCATCGTTTTTGTCATTTCGTCATTTTTTTCAAATCCTCAAAAATGATGAAAAACGGCGCGCTATAGTATGCCGTACGATATGGGCTATAGCCCATGGTCCAAAATGATGAGAAACGAGGATAACTTTTTTTTTCAAAATTTCAAAAAACATGGGATATAACCCATCGTTTTTGTCATTTCGTCATTTTTTTCAAATCTTCAAAAATGATGAAAAACTGCGCGCTATAGTATGCCGTACGATATGGGCTACAGCCCACGGTCCAAAATGATGAGAAACGAGGCTAACTTTTTTTTTCAAAATTTCAAAAAACATGGGCTATAACCCATCGTTTTTGTCATTTCGTCATTTTTTTAAAATCCTCAAAAATGATGAAAAACGGCGCGCTATAGTATGCCGTACGATATGGGCTATAGCCAATGGTCCAAAATGATGAGAAACGAGGCTAACTTTTTTTTTTCAAAATTTCAAAAAACATGGGCTATAACCCATCGTTTTTGTCATTTTGTCATTTTTTTCAAATCCTCAAAAATGATGAAAAACTGCGCGCTATAGTATGCCGTACGATATGGGCTATAGCCCACGGTCCAAAATGATGAGAAACGAGGCTAACTTTTTTTGTTAAAAATTTCAAAAAACATGGGCTATAACCCATCGTTTTTGTCATTTCGTCATTTTTTTCAAATCCTCAAAAATGATGAAAAACGGCGCGCTATAGTATGCCGTACGATATAGGCTATAGCCAATGGTCCAAAATGATGAGAAACGAGGCTAACTTTTTTTTTCAAAATTTCAAAAAACATGGGCTATAACCCATCGTTTTTGTCATTTTGTCATTTTTTTCAAATCCTCAAAAATGATGAAAAACTGCGCGCTATACTATGCCGTACGATATGGGCTATAGCCCACGGTCCAAAATGATGAGAAACGAGGCTAACTTTTTTTTTCAAAATTTCAAAAAACATGGGCTATAACCCATCGTTTTTTTTATTTTTTCATTTTTTTCAAATCCTCAAAAATGATGAAAAACGGCGCGCTATAGTATGCCGTACGATATGGGCTATAGCCCACGGTCCAAAATGATGAGAAACGAGGCTAACTTTTTTTTTCAAAATTTCAAAAAACATGGGCTATAACCCATCGTTTTTGTCATTTTGTCATTTTTTTCAAATCCTCAAAAATGATGAAAAACGGCGCGCTATAGTATGCCGTACGATATGGGCTATAGCCAATGGTCCAAAATGATGAGAAACGAGGCTAACTTTTTTTTTCAAAATTTCAAAAAACATGTGCTATAACCCATCGTTTTTGTCATTTCGTCATTTTTTTCAAATCTTCAAAAATGATGAAAAACTGCGCGCTATAGTATGCCGTACGATATGGGCTATAGCCCACGGTCCAAAATGATGAGAAACGAGGCTAACTTTTTTTTTCAAAATTTCAAAAAACATGGGCTATAACCCATCGTTTTTGTCATTTCGTCATTTTTTTTAAATCTTCAAAAATGATGAAAAACTGCGCGCTATAGTATGCCGTACGTTATGGGCTATAGCCCACGGTCCAAAATGATGAGAAACGAGGCTAACTTTTTTTTTCAAAATTTCAAAAAACATGGGCTATAACCCATCGTTTTTGTCATTTCGTCATTTTTTTCAAATCCTCAAAAATGATGAAAAACGGCGCGCTATAGTATGCCGTACGATATGGGCTATAGCCCACGGTCCAAAATGATGAGAAACGAGGCTAACTTTTTTTTTCAAAATTTCAAAAAACATGGGCTATAACCCATCGTTTTTGTCATTTTGTCATTTTTTTCAAATCCTCAAAAATGATGAAAAACGGCGCGCTATAGTATGCCGTACGATATGGGCTATAGCCAATGGTCCAAAATGATGAGAAACGAGGCTAACTTTTTTTTTCAAAATTTCAAAAAACATGTGCTATAACCCATCGTTTTTGTCATTTCGTCATTTTTTTCAAATCTTCAAAAATGATGAAAAACTGCGCGCTATAGTATGCCGTACGATATGGGCTATAGCCCACGGTCCAAAATGATGAGAAACGAGGCTAACTTTTTTTTTCAAAATTTAAAAAAACATGGGCTATAACCCATCGTTTTTGTCATTTCGTCATTTTTTTTAAATCTTCAAAAATGATGAAAAACTGCGCGCTATAGTATGCCGTACGTTATGGGCTATAGCCCACGGTCCAAAATGATGAGAAACGAGGCTAACTTTTTTTTTCAAAATTTCAAAAAACATGGGCTATAACCCATCGTTTTTGTCATTTCGTCATTTTTTTCAAATCCTCAAAAATGATGAAAAACGGCGCGCTATAGTATGCCGTACGATATGGGCTATAGCCCATGGTCCAAAATGATGAGAAACGAGGATAACTTTTTTTTTCAAAATTTCAAAAAACATGGGCTATAACCCATCGTTTTTGTCATTTCGTCATTTTTTTCAAATCTTCAAAAATGATGAAAAACTGCGCGCTATAGTATGCCGTACGATATGGGCTATAGCCCACGGTCCAAAATGATGAGAAACGAGGCTAACTTTTTTTTTCAAAATTTCAAAAAACATGGGCTATAACCCATCGTTTTTGTCATTTTGTCATTTTTTTCAAATCCTCAAAAATGATGAAAAACGGCGCGCTATAGTATGCCGTACGATATGGGCTATAGCCAATGGTCCAAAATGATGAGAAACGAGGCTAACTTTTTTTTTCAAAATTTCAAAAAACATGGGCTATAACCCATCGTTTTTGTCATTTTGTCATTTTTTTCAAATCTTCAAAAATGATGAAAAACTGCGCGCTATAGTATGCCGTACGATATGGGCTATAGCCCACGGTCCAAAATGATGAGAAACGAGGCTAACTTTTTTTTTCAAAATTTCAAAAAACATGGGCTATAACCCATCGTTTTTGTCATTTTGTCATTTTTTTCAAATCCTCAAAAATGATGAAAAACTGCGCGCTATAGTATGCCGTACGATATGGGCTATAGCCAATGGTCCAAAATGATGAGAAACGAGGCTAACTTTTTTTTTCAAAATTTCAAAAAACATGGGCTATAACCCATCGTTTTTGTCATTTCGTCATTTTTTTTAAATCTTCAAAAATGATGAAAAACTGCGCGCTATAGTATGCCATACGATATGGGCTATAGCCCACGGTCCAAAATGATGAGAAACGAGGCTAACTTTTTTTTTCAAAATTTCAAAAAACATGGGCTATAACCCATCGTTTTTTTTATTTTTTCATTTTTTTCAAATCCTCAAAAATGATGAAAAACGGCGCGCTATAGTATGCCGTACGATATGGGCTATAGCCCATGGTCCAAAATGATGAGAAACGAGGATAACTTTTTTTTTCAAAATTTCAAAAAACATGGGCTATAACCCATCGTTTTTGTCATTTCGTCATTTTTTTCAAATCTTCAAAAATGATGAAAAACGGCGCGCTATAGTATGCCGTACGATATGGGCTATAGCCCACGGTCCAAAATGATGAGAAACGAGGCTAACTTTTTTTTTCAAAATTTCAAAAAACATGGGCTATAACCCATCGTTTTTGTCAAATTGCGGAATTGCGGAAATTGCGGAAATTGTGGATTTTTTTGCGGCTCAATGGCAGACATTGGCAATTCTCTAGTGAGATCAGCCTGAGAGTCATAGGGTTTTCTGTACCTCATTTCAACTGCCGAAACCCAGGATTGAAGCAGGGACCCCTTTAGATCTTCAGTCTAACACTCTCCCAAGTGAGCTTTTTCGTCTTGCAAGTCTCACATCCATAATTTATTTTTACATTGATTGTTACTTGTTATGTTAAACAAATAAACTCATAGAGTTTTTTCCCCCAGTGTGATCAGCCTGGGAGTCACACAGTTTTCTGTACATCCTTTCACCTGCCGAAACCTGGGATTGAACCAGGGACCTTTAGATCTTCAGTCTAACGCTCTCCCAACTGAGCTATTTCGGCTTGCAAGAGTCAGATCCAGAATGTAATTTTCAATTGATCGTTAGTTCTTAAACAAACTCATAAAGTTTATCCCATAGTGAGTTCAGCCTGGGAGTCATAGGGTTTTCGGTACCTCATTTCACCTGCCGAAATCTGGGATTGAACAAGGGACCTTTAGATCTTTAGTCTACTCTAACGCTCTCCCAACTGAGCTATTTTGGCTTGTAAGTGTCACATCCAGAATTAATTTTTACATTGACTGTTACTTGTTACTTCTTCAACAAATAAAGTCATACAGTTTTCCCCCAGTGAGATCAGCCTGAGAGTCATACGGTTTTCTGTACCTCATTTCACATGCCAAATTTCCAGGTTTGAAACAGGGACCTTTAGATCTTCAGTCCAACGCTCTCAAATAATTATTTAAAAGTTTAAGTGTGCCTTTGAAACTGGATGTGAAACAAAAATATAAAACACAATTTGAAACACAAACGTATACAAAACACAGATGTGAAACACGGATACAAAACACAGATGTGAAATACAGATACAAAACACAAATCTGAACTTAAAAATCTGTGATCGCGACTGTGAGACTGTTCTGGCTCCATATATTTAAAGGAGGCTGCAGTGCAGTGACAGGCTAGTTAGTTAGAACTTAGAAGTGCGTGATGACACAGGTAACATCCCTGAGGGCCTAGTGATCAAGGTACAGCCTGAAGAGAGCTCTTATCCGGTTGGGTTTTGTTCAGTAGTGTTTATTTCTTTTTTTCCAGTATTATTATTGCTATTTTCCTGTTTTTGCACTGTTGAATCTGTACTGGACTTTGGTGGAGGACTTTTGGGGAAAAATATTCCGACTGTTCTTGGAGCCTTGGCCGTTTGGGCAACTTCACAGTTATGACCTAACCAAAGATTGTGTAGTGTAGTGTAGTGTAGTGTAGTTTCTCAGCTCAGCTCATTTTGATCAGCTTGCTGATCATGTATCAGGCAGCTCATACTTCAACACTTCGCTTCAACACTTTTTGACCATTTGTTACGGACCAATTAGTCTAGGGGTAAAGGTACGCATAACATATCAAATGGACAAGAAACCAACTGCAAATTCGAAAATGCTTTTACTTGCACATAAAGAAAAAAACTTAGAGTTACAAAGTTGTTGTTTCAGTTACAAATGGCTCAATAAATACATGATGGAAGTTAATCGACTTTCAAGTACAAAATTGGCTATCATTTATAATAAGGGTAACTAATAAGCAGTATTATTATAGAGAAGGATATTAGAGCAAACGGATGATGAGCACTTAAGGTGTTCCAAAAGAAAAGGAGACGAACAAAACAACTTCACGTAACCAAAACCCTAACCAATAACAAAGGGTCAAACTATAACTCAGGCCTAACAAACTCCTACAAATATACAAAAGCAAAGTTATTACAAGGTATAATAACGAACAGCTGGAGAAAGATAAGCGATGTTGTCTCGTCAGAGTCCAGGCAAAGACTGTCTTTTATAGCAAACGCACTGAGGCCTCCAGTGTGTCACATGACCGGCTTGGCCATTAAGGGTGATCAGGCCCTCACACAGATTCTACCGGTTCTCGCGAGAGATGGCAAGCGGGAAGGGACATCTTTAGTCTGTAGCTGGGATAAGCACAGTAAACACAACAGCAACACTGGCCATAGTGGCGCCTCATGGCCAGTGCAGCGTAATCCAGACACATATGGATATATGGATACAATAACCTTAGCTCCATGACATGACGTATATGACCAATAGTTCATTAGTATAAATATATGGAAATAACGACAAGTACATATATATATATATTTATCCAACCATAACCACGAAATAAATAACAATACCAAAAATAACAATAACAATTACACCATTGGCTATCCTTAAGCCAATTGGGAGACTTTCCCCCCAGACTCACAATTTCTCTCTCTCTCTCTCTCTCTCTCTCTCTCTCTCTCTCTCTCTCTCTCTCTCTCTCTCTCTCTCTCTCACTCGCTCGCACGCACGCACAGTGTTGGGCAGGAACAGTAGGACGAGCCTGCTGGGAGATACAGTAGGGGGCTCCTCACCGACAGCTGAGTCAGTACAGCAATGACAACACAGGCATGACGACTAAATTGGGGAGAAAAAGGGGGTAAAAATTGGCTACTCTCGTGCTCATACGGTATACAGACACACATACACACAACGCTGTGCATAGGAGCGTCTAGTGCCGCTCAGAAATAAAATAACCCTTATGCACAGTAAAAAATCATCATGTGGCACAGTCATTTATCCACCTGTAAATCTGCTTTAAAATAAACACTTATTTACAGTTACATAATAGCATAATGTAATTTTGTAAAGGCAGTGTGGTGGTCATGTCATGGCAGGTTCAGTTAGCCGGGGCCAATAACATGCCAGACATGCATGCTGTGTAGATTGGCTGTAAGAACAATCAGCACATGCGAGTGTCCTGGGGATCCTTGACCCACCCAAAGTATACATTCAGAGGTCAGGAGCCTGTGTGTGCGTGTGCATGCGTGTCTGTGTGCACACATATGGGAGCATGCATGCGCGCGTGTGTGTGTGTGTGTGTGTGTGTGTGTGTGTGTGTGTGTGTGTGTGTGTGTGCCAAAGCCCAGAGGTCACAATGAGAGTGATAAGCCCTCTGCCTATCATCATCATGGCTCTCTGGATCTCTGCCATCTATGTCTCATTATAATCATAATTATTATCAGTGTTACCTGTGTATCTCTCGTTTTATTTTCTTCTTCATTTCACTCATTTCAAATCTGTTTTCAATCTGTAGTCTACGTCAACAAACTCATCTATCAATTGATTCACAATATTTTCATCAGCCTTGCTGATAATGCAACAATTACAAAAGACAGTTTTAAACATTTTAGCTTAAAGAGTGGAGTCCCACATGTTTTGTAGCGCCTTTAGGTTTCCCTATAGGCCTACACGTAACAGTTATCATATGTTAACCAAATGAACCCTTGCGGGTTCATTTGGTTCCATTGTGTTGACTCTCACAGGGTTAACGTATGCTGAGGGTTTGACTGTGTACAGTTTAACAGCAGTGTCTATAATACACGCCTGTGTCAGCTCCCTCTAGCAGAAGCACCAAGCGCTAGATGGAAAATTAGACATATACCTCTGCACAATAAATCTTATAGTAATTTTCCAAGCCTGCGTTGCAACTAATGGCATGGAGGGGGGGAAAAGCCTTGTGCTTTCTGTGTATTTGTCTCTATGTTATGGTGTGTGTGTGTGTGTGTGTGTGTGTGTGTGTGTGTGTGTGTGTGTGTGTGTGTGTGTGTGTGTGTGTGTGTGTGTGTGTGTGTGTGTGTGTGTGTGTGTGTGCGTGCGTGCGTACATGCGTGTGTATGTGTGCGTCCGCGCGCGCGCGCGTCCGCGTGTGTGTGTATGCGTGTGTGTGTGTGTGTGGGGGGGGGGGTATACTGTACGTACAACATTAAAGCAATCTGCACCGGTGACATTTTAATCTTAAGTGAGAGACAATAATTCTCATTTCCTTTGCTCCATATTTTTTATCTGGATTATACCCATAGATTCCTGTGAGTGCCATATGGGAGGACATGGAATAATTTGGGTTTCTAGCGAGGTACTGTATAGAGAGTAATATGGCTGTTGGTACAGTAAGTAACCTGTTTGGATGAACTGTCACCATGGTACAAAGATGTGTGTTTGGACAGAAGATAATAATTAATACAGCGATTCTGAGCCGTAGTGGCAGGGCTGCTATTTCACAACTGATGATGAAATGGTGGAGGGCAAAGTAACTACTTACATTTAATGAAGTACTGTACTGTACTGTACTGTACTGTACTTTAGTATTTAATTTTTTGAGATGCACTAGGGTGGTCTGCATGATGCAGCCTGACAGCGTGGCGCGGGTTCGACTCCCGACCCCGATGACCTTTTCTGCGTGTCATGTCACTCTCTCCTCACGTAAAAAAGCAATAAATAATATAGATAAATAAATATCACACTCCATTTTTGGGCAGATGCCACGTCCAAACTACACCGCATACACATACACGCTACAGCTACGCCACGCCGCTGCATTGGGAACGCCTTTTATGGTTATGGCTGAGCTGAGTCACAGTGATCTGAACGTGGCGACGTGGTTCGCCAGGTTTTAAGATTTGTTTTTGGCTTTACTTTTGCCTTTAATGATAGCTACAAGTGAAGATAGACAGGAAAGAGGGAGAGAGAGAGGTGGAGAGACACGCAACAACGCAACGGTCGTCATGAACAGGACTCGAACACGCAACGTGCTGTCAGGCCAGAGCCTAATGTGGCATGCGCTTAGACCACTAGGCCAGCGGGGCCCACCCCCACCCACCAAGTTTAATATAAGATGAATACAAATTACATTAACCACTTAAGCCCTATATTTTTTACTTTAGATAGTATTAGATAAGTATTAGATAGACATCCAACACTCAAGCAATTCTTTTTATAGGCCTTTTACTTGTAACAGAGCACTTTTACTCACACAGAGCAGTGGTGGAAGATGTACTCTGATTTAGTTTTTTACTTAAGTAAAAGCTTACTGCTAAACAGTAGAGGGGAGGAGAGCAGAGAGCAGCGTCTGGAACAACATTTGACTCATTTGGATGTGTTCAATGGAAGCTGCCGCTGAGCCCAGTGAATCTGTCAGAGAGCGCCCGTTCCCTAAGAACAGCTGCTATTTATCTGATTTTGTCATTAGGCTTGACTCATGACTTTATTGTACTGCCTTTGGCAGTGGTACTGTAATGCTGAAGCATTGCTCTCTGAAAACATAAAGTGCTGCATGGTCTCCCTAGTGTTATGGAGGTAACTTGCAACCCGTGTAGCTTATTCTGCCATAGGGTGATGTTAGATTTAATTTCTAACAAAGAAACAACGTATAAAATGCCACGAGGCTTAACACTAGAACCAATCTAAGATAGTTTTGAACATAATTATTATATATTAGGGCTGTATTCTGAATAAGATTGATACAACAAATATAAACAATGTACTATAGGCCTGTCTGTTGATGGAGTTGGAACAACTGATGTTCAGGAGGAGGAGAAACGCACATTGGCCCTGCCCTTCACGCCACTCTCCTCCCTCCACGTCAATCTACCTGTCCCCTTTTATACCTGCCCAGTACCACTCAGAATCCTCCTTGCTTCGCCCGCCTCGCTGCGTCGCACACTAGCCGCCTTCCTACAGGCTTCTCGCAACCCACCCCCACCCCTTCACCTCCATAGTAGCTCCTCTCCACCCTCCCCCAAAGGAGCTACTACGTACATCCACCTCGCCAAAAGTGGATCAAACGATTAAAACAAAACTCTCTCCCCTCCTTATCAGGTTCCTGCGGGGGGATATGTCCATGCGCACCATAAGACGAACGCCACACGACGAGTGCCATTCGACCTCCTCCCCAAAGACTCCAGGGTCGGCGACCCCCCCCCGGAACCTACACATCCGCATTCATTCATCCCTCCATCATCCCTCCATTTCTTCACTGTCAATAAATTCCTTAAACCTCCCCAATGGCGTGTTTATTCCTACTAGTGAATCTAGTATTAATACTTCTATCAAGAGCTGCCAAAAAAATAAAGAATAAAAAACCATGTCTCTATTGCACTTCAACTGCATTTTGGGGTGTTTTAATCAGTGGACAACAATAATCCATTGTTGTTTTGACATAACATCACTTTCTACATCTGCGAGAGAAACTTTTGATTGGCTTTTATCTCCAGAGTTATCAGACATGTCTAGTCTACATATGTAAGAACGGCCCAGGCCCTCAGCCATTTTTTAATCCTTGGAGGTGAAGGACTTAAGAAATCTTGCTAATTTCACAGATGGTTTAAAATAGATTAGCGTGGAGTACCGGCTCCCAGAGAAGACTGGACCCACCAGGCTCCCTGTGCAGCTGCCAAGCCCTGCGCCTGATGCTCAGAAGTGCCTTCCAAAAGTCCTGCAAGGTTAAACTCAAACTTAAGCATCCCGCAAATTCCACCCTTGTGATAGTATGTATCACACACCTTGTCTGATCTGTACCTCTATTTTCTTTCTTTCTTTGGATTTATATTTATTTATTTTTATTTTTGTATTATGTATTCTTTTTTCTTTCAGAAATTATGAAGATAGTCAATCTACAAGCTCACGATGCAATGGTTGTAGATATCTATTTCGTCTATTCTTCTAAGTATATAGTGCTTAAGTGATTAAATTAATCAATTTTAAATGTTTAATTTGTATCACTCAGTGCAGCTTGATTATTGCAACACAAGCTTTCCCTGATTAGAGTTACAGGAATGACTGTGTCTTTCTAACCTCAACTACTACAAGTCTTCATGTACAAGTAATTGTACTTCTATCATAAAATCATCATCATCTTTGCCTTTTATTTGTATTCATTCATTTATATCCTGCCCCCACATCATCTGCTTATTCTTTAGATTGTGTATAGATCCAATTTTGAAGTTCATGGGTTTTAGAGAAAATACAGCTCCCTTTGTCCAGTCGTCGTCTAGTGAAACAATAGCCCTGGAACGCAGGGATCTTCACATTGGAATGAATGTGCCCACTTGGCCACTAAGGCCATCTTCCCTTGTAAGAATGTCTGTCCTTCCCAATCAGTCGTTCAGCGCACCGCAGTCTAAAGCCAACTTTCTCTAAAGGAAGAAAGGAGTGCATCAGACTCTGCATGGTGTGCGCTGTATAGGCCAAGCCTGCTGCTAGAGCTGGGGCTGTGTCCGAGGAGGCCAGACACAGCTCTGGCCTGGGTGAAAGGGCCCAGCTTGGAGTTAATGTGGAAACACAATGGGCCTGGGTGAAAAACTCGACATGGTTTTGTTGCACTTGTCATTCCTCGGTGCATAGCTGAGAGGAAAGCCTAGGAACCATCTGAATGTTATTTGTGCTTTTTTCTTGGTGCCATATTTGGGCCAGCTATCACAAAGCCTTTGTGAGAGCGTTGAAACAATACAGAGACCCTTTCAGAAGAGGAACAGACGTTTGGCTGTAGCCATACCATCTTGGACCTCCTTCTTTAAAAGCAACTGTCTCCATAAGGCTGACATCATGGCTGTCAGTTGTGTTTCTGAGCTACTCTCAGAAAATATCAATAGTGAACATTTATTGAAACCTAACTAATATTTGTTATTACATGTTATACTGTAATAATAAAAAGCAGTAAGCCTAAATGTAGTGAATGGAGGTATACACATTTGTCAAGAGGATATATACAACATCAAGTTCATATGGGAGTATTGTAGAGTTGCACAGATTCTGACGATGTATAACTGGACTTCAATATAACAGGATACAAGCACAGAATAGTGAAAAAAACGTAGAAAGGATACATAGATTAGATTGCATAAAATGCTCGATAGTAGCCTATCTGTTTACTCAGATGTTATCTTTTTATGTTGCAAATGTATTTGTGTCTGATGTAAATCTATCAGATTTTCCGAGCACGGTTGTTGAGGAGGCTAGCTTGCTAAATGAACTTTTGAAAATCCACACGGGACAATATTTCAGGAAATGTAATTTTGCATACTGTTTCACATCATTGCATCTCCTCAGTGTATTTATCTCCCAAAGCATTTGACTGCATTTCTTTGGGGAAGAATAAATGTGTAATGGTTATTTAAAAGCATCTCTGCTCCCCTGCTTTTTGACGAATTTAACAAAATAAAGGTTTTCTATGTGCGTTATTATCTCAAAGCCATCACTCAGCTCTCTCATGCATATGTCAATTACTCAACCACACCTTTATGAATATGTAGATTTCAGTAGAATGCCTCATTAATTAGTAATTCATGCATTTTTCACGAGCCCAATACTCTGCCAATGTGGTCTGATGAATTATCAGCCAGAAGTTGTAAAAGAGGATTCATCATCACATTTTCAGTGGTTTTGAGCTACATCTGTAGTTTCTGTAGCTCACTGGAAGTGATTTGTGTTGCTTTGCTTTCCTTTTACTTTTTTGCAGAAAGAAATATTATCTTTGCATTACCATGTTTTCTTATGATGAGATTTGAGATTTCTCAAGTGGAATCGGCCTGCACATTTGCATTAGTATTTCCTCTTTTAACTGTACAATGTCAGCGTCTCTTCAAAGCTATATATTTTGATAGATAGAAGATAGATTGTTAGCATTGTTGTGGGTATATTTTACCAGAATGTCAATTATTGTTTGCATATTACCCTGCCAAAATATAGGCTACAACCAAATGCTTTTGTATTATTTTGTATCAAATCCATTTGAGCTGCAACATAGATTTTTCAGATAACTCTGATTTAGAACAGTGGTTCTCAAAAATGGCGGATATACAAGCTCACAGTTGCGAGCTTGTACTATACATCTGCAATTTCTTTTTTACATTTTTGAAAAATCTTGAAAGATTTAGATTTGTTTTTACACAAAGGCAGAGGAATATTCCCTGTACCCAGAGAGGAGTACACATCACTGGGAGAACTGAAGAAGACCTAGTGCTGAGGTTTCCCAAACGTTGGGTCATGACCCAATTTGTTCCCATATATTTGTTCCCAATATTGTAAATAATTATGTAAAGACTATGTCAAGAATCTTTGTAAAGCCATCACTCTGAATGTAGATGCATGTGCCAGAGGGAATAATTGTCATTTCACAACATGTCTCTTTTTCAGACACAAAGAATGTTTCCAAGCGCAGTTCGTCATCAATGGAATTCAAAATAAACAGCAGAATTATTATAATTGCCAAATTCAGAGTAATGAGTATGGTAATTTTCCACAACATAACTACATTGTATCATACTATTATGTGTCATAGTCCATGGTCTATTTTTTTATGTGTTTGGGTTATGTGTGCAGTATGTGCTGGGTTTTGTTTTAGCAATGGAAACATGAGGATGAGTCAAAGGAACAGGTGCAGGCTAACCCTGAGAGCTTGTGAGCAAAAAAAAAAGCCATTCATTTAGTGTTAATTCCACTCCACATTTCTCACAACTTTGAAATAAATGTATGTTTGTCAGGTTGGCGAAAGTCAGAAATGGACGAGATGAAAAAAATAACATATTTAGCCAAGCTGGCCAAATTGGACCCCAAAAGAGTACGCTTTCTACCACCAGATGTTTGGTACATATCAAACACCGTAATTTTGATTTGTTTGCTTATTTTTTATTCGATCCTATAATTATAATTATGATTTGAAATTCAAATCATAATAATAATTAGAAAAAGTGCCCGTCGGGGCACAGGTCAGGTCAGGTTATTGTGGCCTCCTGGTGGTGCTATAATAGGCCAATGTGAATAGGGTGTCATTTCTTCTTACACCTTTGATTACGCAATTGGATGATGAGTGAGTGTGTGAAAAATCTCACGTAAATTGCACGCTGCATTCATGATTTGAGGTTTTTTTGAGGTTTTTTTTGCTGATTTAGCCAATCAGCATATGGAGCCCGCCAGAAGCGTAGAAAGCGTAGATTAACCTTTATCTGGCAGCCCGCCAACAGCGTAGCCTACGTTTTCAAGGCTTTATATTCTTTAATCCATGTTTAATCCAACAGCGTAGCCTATGTTTTCAAGGCTTTATATTCTTTAATCCATGTTTTGATCAGATCAGCTGGTAACGGACACACGGGTGGGGGGCAAAACATACTCTCTTCCCATGCCTTCGGCCTGGTGGAGACAATAATAAACATATATACTCTCTTCCCATGCCTTCGGCCTGGTGGAGACAATAATAAACATACTCTCTTCCCATGCCTTCGGCCTGGTGGAGACAATAAAACATACTCTCTTCCCATGCCTCCGGCCTGGTGGAGACAATAAAACATACTCTCTTCCCATGCCTTTGGCCTGGTGGAGACAAAAATAAAACATACTCTCTTCCCATGCCTCCGGCCTGGTGGAGACAATAAAACATACTCTCTTCCCATGCCTCCGGCCTGGTGGAGACAATAAAACATACTCTCTTCCCATGCCTCCGGCCTGGTGGAGACAATAAAACATACTCTCTTCCCATGCCTCCGGCCTGGTGGAGACAATAAAACATACTCTCTTCCCATGCCTTCGGCCTGGTGGAGACAATAAAACATACTCTCTTCCCATGCCTTCGGCCTGGTGGAGACAATAATAAAACATACTCTCTTCCCATGCCTTCGGCCTGGTGGAGACAATAAAACATACTCTCTTCCCATGCCTTCGGCCTGGTGGAGACAATAAAACATACTCTCTTCCCATGCCTTCGGCCTGGTGGAGACAATAAAACATACTCTCTTCCCATGCCTTCGGCCTGGTGGAGACAATAATAACCAGTAAGATGCATGCAACATATGGAAAATCAGAACAGGTCAGCTCCATATATGGAGATCTAACGGTGGCAGCGGGGGAAGAGTGTACAGGGTTTGATGAGGGCCCAGATAGGGCCAGCCCTTAATTTTCCGGTTGAGAACTTGCTGCTGGACCAGGCTGCACTAATAACTTTGGGCCAGGCCTGTCTAGAGTTTGAATGGACAGGTGACAGTCAAAAGGGAGACCTCGAAGAGGAAGGACATGCAGGAGAGAAGGATCAACTTATGGAATGTCAGAACAGCTCCATACTTATAATATGGAGATCTAAGGTCAGATGTAGAGTTTGTGGCCGGCTCATAGACTGTATGCCGGCTCCATACAATATTCAGATCAAGGTGATGATCCAGTCTTCTCCATGTATGGCTATCGAGAGTTTGATGAGGTCAATGTCATGATCTTCATATGGAGACGACCATATATGGTGGCGTGACGTGTCAGGAGGCGTAATGTCACGAGGTGAGTTATAGAGTGAAAACAGATTGATTGATTGATTGAAGTATTTATTAACAGTTTGCAGAATTACAGTACAATTCAACACAAAAACTGTTAACTGTGAGTGGACTACCCAATAAAGCATTACACTTGTTTAGAAATCACTAGTATGGAGCCCTGAGGGACTCCATACCTGTCAACCAGGTATAGGTTTAAGGGATACTGTTGTACTGTACTGCAATTGTTCTCAAAGTGGGGCCCGGGGACCCCTAGAGGTCCGTGAAGAGGGTCCCCAAGGGGGTCCCCAGCAAAATGAGTTATGGGTTTACCACTTTAACCCTATTTTAAACGTTGGCTTTTCAAAAATAGCCGATGAACAAGCTCATAACGTGTCGCTCATATAGGAGCCCATCTTACAAAATATTTGGGGGACCTTTACATGAAAATGTTTGAGAACCACTGCTTTACTGGGTCAACTACTGTATCTGTTAGTTTCTTAAATACAGTATTTATTGTCTCCAACAAAATAATGTGCAGAGAGTTACTCGATCATTATCTAAGAAACACCCACTTATCATGACACATACCCCATGTCAACTGTAGCACATGTATTCTGTGTACTGTATGGGTGGTACAACTGTGTCATGTGTGAATCATACTTGCTCTGTCTTGATATTTACCCAAACAATGTGTAAAATGTATGAGATTCAGGCAGGATAAATGACACATGCTGATGTTGTGTCTGTGTATCATGATGTGGGGGGTTTCATGGGGTGTGTGGCTTTTAGATTACCCCCCCCCCCCCCCCCCCCTTTATTAAATCATCAGCCTCTCGTGGAGAACTACAGACAGAGAGCTGTGTAAGAGTAAGGAGATACATACTGTACCAGTATGTTTTGACCAATGCACATGGCTGGACGATGAATTTAACATGAAGGCAGAGAGGCAGAGAGGAGCGGGGCGATGTTGCCTTTCCTGTAGGGGATTACAGTCTGCTACAGTACCTCACAGAGACAGCCACTTTGTTCCTGCCTCCCAATTGGACAAGGAATATATTTATGCAAATGGCAGGGCAGGGGGCTCCGTCGCTGTAAACATGAATGTACTCTGAGGAAAGGGCGCCAGGGGACTCTCTACGGCAGTAAATATGGGATGGTGGAGGGGGGGTGGCGGGGGTGCTTAAAAGAAACAAACAAATGTGCCATCACGATAATGTACACCACTTTACAATTCAAAAGTGCAACATTAAATCATTCATCGGGATTATTTTAATCAAACTGTATTAGTTGTGAATAATGGGGTGTGAGACTTTTGATTTAGATTCAGTGGTCATACTCTTGCTCAGGGCGTTTGTCTGAGGCGCTAGTGTTGGCATACAGTAGTGGGCTTGTTCTGAAACATATGAGTCAATACTACAGATGCCAACAGAGCCTCAAACAGAGCAGCAAAGCACTGCTGCATCCACTGACCACCCCTTTGATAGTGTACTGAAAAGAGAATTTTTTTGGTATATTGGAGAAGTATGCCTGATTGTTTTTGTTGTAAGTTGATAAAAACTCTTTTTAGTTGTGTGTTGGTGAATGAGCTAATTCCAAATCGACTTAAGCTTCATTTTATTGAGAGAATGAGGTTTTACTTGCATTTGTTATCTGTACTACTCATTTTACCTTTTATTCATTGAGTTTGGCTTTTTCATGGACAAATTGGATCTTAGTCAGTTAGTCAGAAGAATTAACATAGGCCTTGCGTCTTGCATTTGATTTTAGGTGTAAAACCTGCGGATGACTCCAGGAATGAATCGAGGTAAACCACAAAATGTGATTTGGTCGTCTAACTTTCTAACCATAGACATCCTGCTACCATGCCCCAGGCTCACTTCTGCTTGCTAATATCCATGCTAAACTCCAAATTAGAGGCTAATTAGCCCCAGATTTAAAGTGACCCTCTGCAACTTGAGCTATAAGAGCCAAATTAGGGTTCCTCCTTCACCACTTCAAGGGCTGGATAATTTAGTTCCACACTTCATGCAACCGAATGTCCGCATGCTCAAGTGAAACGTTCAGGTCTGTCATGTTTTCCTGTTATTTCTGTAGGGGTTTAAGTTTACTGTGACCTGAATATATAGTGCAGAGAGAGCCACAGTAAACAAGTAAAATAGTTTCCTCAAAGCCAGCAGTGAGCAAAGTATGAGAAAACCTCCTCGTTGGCATGACTTGATTCTTGATTCTTTAGATTTGCTCCATTCTGTAGGGGTCTTGTCTCTGTAGACATGCTGGGCAAGATGAGAAACTGATTAAAATGTAGAGCCTAAGGAATTCAACATTGTCTCCCCTGCAAATGTAACGCATTAAAAATGATATTACAGCTAGGTTGTCAAGCATTTTGGATTCTGATAATTACTATGCAATCATATACAGTAGAGGAAAGTGATATTAAATATTAATTTGCTAGATCCTTGAGGAATAATGGTGATGGAAAAATCAAGTTGTTTTCTATTTTTAATGATTATTTTAACAAAGCTTAAAAGCTTGGCTGAAATGAGATTCATATTTTTGTCTGCTTGTGACGAAGATGAAAAAAAAGCGAAATAAAATTTCTGTCTGTCAAGCTTGTGTTTAGACTGTCATATTTACTGAATATACAGTAAGTGTTATTCCATATGTGGAAAAGACAGTCTACATGCTCTCGTTCAGAATGGTTGAAGAGATTGACGCAGTAATAAACTCATGTTAATTAGACATACTTTGAAATTCTCCATTCTGCTCCATTCCATCTTGCTATAGTGGAGCTGGTGGCTTATTAAATCATTTGCTGCTCTTGGGTGATCTCGTTTTGAATCATGGCCTGACCCTCCGGGCACAATTTATTTTTATTAAAAAAAAAAAAAAAAATATCAGCAAATTCTGCATTAGTTCAAGAGAATTATACATCATTATTACACAGGCAGACACTTCAAACATTTTGTTTAAGAGCTTTCTGCTCGATCAGGCATCAAAGGAGATGTTCTAACTGATGACTGTTACACTGGCACACATCCATTCATTAGCACACTAAAGTTGGCATGATCGTGTTGTGTACTTGCCCCACAAAATGCTATTTGAGGTTGATACCCTCATAAGCCTTTGTTATAAACAGGAGGAGGTGCCGATTACTTCCATATCACAGGAGCTGCCAAAGGCTTTTAACATACTGAAACACAGAGGAATAGTACCACATCAACAGGGAAGAACTCAAAACCACTTAAACCTGATATGCAGTGCTTAGTGGAACATCAAATAACAAAAGTAGCGGATCTACAAGTTCACATTAGGTTGCAAAGCAAAAGCATAGTGAGTTTGTAGATCTGCCATTTTCTATGAATTCCCCTATTTTTGCTGAATGTCTGCCAATTATCTGCAAATGTTTTGTTTTGTTTTCTAGAATAAGGGTGCTAGGGTTCCTGTGGTTAAAGATACCCATTTTGTATTATTCATGTTTTTAAATCTGAAAATAATTATAAGAATAATTATTGCCGTCATTTCCTTTACTCTATCATGGTTTGATTGTGGTCTATCTTGGCTGAATGATGCATCTTGTAAGTTATCGTTATCTGACTAGTCACAAGACTGGACTAGGCCTAACATTTGAAGACAAACATAGGTTATTATCATTATGTGTTTTAACTTAGCCCTGGCTAAGTGCAGTAAAATATATTAATCAAATCTGTTAAGGGCCAACAACAACAGACATAATAGATCTCTGAATATTGAGTTAGTACCTGAGAGATGCAGCTATCATTAACACAGAAATGTAATACTGGCCTGTGAAATGTGTCAGTTTAATTTCACTATTGAAAAGACATTTGTCATTATTACCGTAATTGACTAATCTTAGGTCAAACAAAGTATACACGGAAAATATTGAAAAAGCGGTATTTAGAACTCTTCAGAGTGATTAATGTCAACCATTGAAACTGGTTGCATGAGGCTCAATTATTTTCATTTTAATTACAGTAGATATATCCCTGAGGCAAAGGCACAGCCTTGATCAGTGCTATTGTGAGACTGTAGAGTGGTGAATAATGTCATTGTTAGGGTTTCTGCCCAATGCCCACGGCATGACCAGACCAGTGGAACAAAAAGTGGTCTCAACATCAATTATGGTGGCATGATTAGCATGGCTTTGTCTCCCATTCCCACTGAGCTGCAGTATAAAGAAAGCCAGCTCAATTACCCTCCACCCAGAGGTGGCCAAAGCTTTTGATTTGCCCTGCTCCTTGAATATCTACTGCGGTTCTAATGTCTCATTAATGTGCCATCGCCTTGATATTGCCAAGCAAATCTTTAATAGTGAGAGAGATCAGAGAAATACAAATGAAATACAATTAATTTAAATGTACATGGCCTGCACGCTGTATCACAGTGCAGGCCAACCTCCAACATGTCATTATTCCTTCTATGAAGAAAGTGTTCCAGAATGTGATTAGATACAGTTTAACATGAATTCACAACACTATACAAACATGAATAACAAATAAGTGAGATATGATGTGTGTGTGTGTGTGTGTGTGTGTGTGTGTGTGTGTGTGTGTGTGTGTGTGTGTGTGTGTGTGTGTGTGTGTGTGTGTGTGTGTGCGTGTGTGCGTGTGTGTGTGTGTGTGTGTGTGTGTGTTTGTGTTTGAAAAGTGTAAAGGACCTTGCTAATCTGGGGGGAAAAAGAAACAAAAAAAAGATAAACAAAATTGCACTCATGATCTAAGCGGTGTCAGAAATCTGGCACCTTTGTGAGACACATGCTTCTGGAATCTCTGCAGCAAAATCAAACATTGCCATCTGTTTCATGTTAAACTATTGGTATTAAAACCTTTCAAGTAGTCTCCTAAATTACAATACCATTTTTCCAGAGCCTACTGTATATGAGTCCTACCGTTGAGGATGTAACAGTATGTGGATTCTAACAGTCCTGCGTGTAACAGTTGTCATCATTATGTCTTCTTATGATTGTCTCCACTCCGTCCGTCCGTCCGTCTGTGTGTGTGTGTGTGTGTGTGTCCGTCCATCTGTGTACAGCTAATCTCCGGCACCGTTAACCCGGTCGACCCGGTGTGTGCCAAATTTTGCACACACACACACTCCCTGGATGCTAACGATAAACCTCTGCTTCAAATTTTCCAGAACGGCCTGTTATAGCGCCACCAGGAGGCTGACTTTTGAAAAACAAATTTGTTGACATTACTCCTCCAGATTCTGTCCAAAAATCCTGCAAATCACACTATCTCTATGGTCATGTGTTCAAGCCGGATCTGTCCGATATTTCATATTCCATCCTAATTGGCTAACATTGGCTTTCAAAGTTTGCAGGATTGGCCAGTCTTTCACAGACTTTCCTACTAGGCTGAGGAATATATCCCACCCTTTTCACATTGGCCTGTTATAGCGCAAACACATTTTTGGAACAAAATGTCTCAAATCATCCAATTGCCATCCAAGGCGTAAGAAGAAATGGCACCCTTTTCACAATGGCTTATAAAAGCGCCACCAGGAGGCCACAACCTCACGTAGTGGCTATACCAGTTAAGTTCCAGAAAACTTTATATGGGGTAAAAGAGAAGTAACACATTAATCCTACGGTATGCAACAATAACTTAATTCAGACGCAGGTAATATAGTCTTTATGGAACTGTGTTAGTTAGATATTCGACATACATATTGTAATGTTCTTTATAAATGCAGGCATCATCAACGTCACTCAACATTTTTTATCAAGGACCACTTTATGTAGTCAATATTTCCCCGGACCACTGGGGTTGGGAGGGGGGTTGCTTTAATTGGAGGAGTGATGGTTTCCAGTTGAAATAACCATTAAATATGTAGGCCTATTAATTATTAACCCACAATGTATATTTACCTTATTCGCATCGCATGTGTTTTGAGCTGATCGAGGGTCCCTGGCATATTATTATGCCATGTATTTGTCCTGTTCCACAGACAAATACATAATACATAATCTGGGGGTCCTTGACATGAAAAAACATGAAAAAAGAATAATATTCAAATGAAAGATAGACATAGCTACTAATATGTAATCGTATGAATTACGATAAAAAAGGAATGATTATGAGAAGTCACTCTGGTCCAGTAATGTAATGACAGGTGTGTATGTCAGGCGCTACAGGAGTGGCAGCCTGTTGCAGCAATGGATTCTCACACCAGACAGGTGATGAGTTGGGATAGGGTTTGACAAATGCGGCAGCGTCACCTGTTTGACGTGACCGTGACGGGTACTCCCCTGCGACCTGTCCTGTCGTGTTGCATGTTAACGAGGACAGATGATTTATGATTCTCTGCCTATGCAACTTGAACAGTGCTGACTCAGCAGAACCTCAGCACGGCCACTCACTCGGTGCCTCAAGTGCTCAAATGGGCCTCTGACAG
Source organism: Protomyctophum bolini (assembly GCF_963924005.1). Taxonomy (NCBI): domain Eukaryota; kingdom Metazoa; phylum Chordata; class Actinopteri; order Myctophiformes; family Myctophidae; genus Protomyctophum; species Protomyctophum bolini. Next base: position 34,066,226 of record NC_137862.1, read on the forward strand.
TGTGCCTGCCCTGCCTGGTTTAAGTGTTAGCAGGCACGTCAACCTACTGCACATGGGCGGAGTGTGGGAGAGCCAAAAATTGCATGACAGATTAACATTGCTTCAAAAATATGGTATATGTACAGCAATGCTTAAAGTGTATTTGTTTTGGAATAAAATGTATATATATAGAGTATTCACAGTATTTGCGCCTTTGATCCATGAAAATACGCTTGAAAACACAGTTTCATTTGTTATTGAGCTGACAAAAAAGCCACTTCCGTGATCCGGGTCATAGACAAAGAGCAAAGTGAGCTAAGATCGTCCCCACCCCCTCGTTCACTTTGCATTGGACTCAGTTTCCCAGAAGCCCTTGCAAGCCGGCGGTTGGTTGATTTCCGGTTACGTCATCATAACGCAGCGTCCTCGTCACCAGGTCCGCGACAAATCCATTATTTCTTTTAAATTATTACAAAACGGCGAATTAAACACATAAAACAAATAGCGGGTTTAGCGTATTACGCGGGGGAGACAATGGATTAAATAGTGTGGAACGCGGGTTATGCAGTGAAACTGTAACAACAAAAGACTAATAATAACCCCGGCTCACACATATCTATATTGTTATTATTAGTATGCGTTTTGTTTTTTTCCCCTTTTATTTTATTTTACACAGCATATGTTTATCTATTTGAAACAGCAATACGGAGTGAATGAATATAGACTTGGAGGTTTGGGCAAGGATATCTAAAGCATAGAGATATTCCATTATTTCAAGCAGCCCGTATGTTGTCACTTACATTTGGCTTTCATTATGAGCATGCCCTAGGCGCCTGCCTGCCTGTAAGGAAGCCAGCAGTGATTTAGTTTATAGAGATCATATGGCAGGGAACTGGGCCTTGAAGAGCTAGATCTGGTGTATTTCCTATGATTTGAGTTGGGGTTTATCCTTTCCTGTTGTGAAACACACACCCAAACAGCATGCGCACTATGCCCGGGGATGAGCAGAAGTGCTGGCCAATTAAACAACAATATAATGTACACACTGTTTTCACACATCTTGGGTTGCATTTCCTATCAGGAGGAACAGAGGTTTGGAGATCATTCCAAATGTGGCAGAAAAACACAGGAAAGAGAGTTGCTTAGATTATGTACAGTGGTAGAGTTTTATCAGGATTCTGGCAGCAAGAAAGAGGTGTACTGTAGAAGTTAAGTCTGCCAGAGCCGATCAGACAAAAATGTACTGAAGCTCATCACACAACCAAGGCTATAGTTCTTTCAGAGCGGAACTGAGATAAACAAGAAAAGTTTATTTGAAAGTTTTCACAATTGCTTTTCTTTTCTGCCCAAACTGAATGACATGACATCATATCAGACCAGAATGCTTGCTGTCCCTCATACGTCTCCCCACCTAGTCCACAGTGCCAGTCTTCATTAATGTGACCAAAATGTCATCAACTAGTTTAATGCCCCTTAATATCGCTGTATCGTTTACATTCCCCTGCACATTGGAAATGAGTCCCAGCTGGGGAGCTTGGAAACCAAAGGAGGTGAAGAAAGAGACACAGGGGGTGGGGGTTGGGGTATGAGAGAAGGTAGGACTGACAGGCTATTTAGACGTGCTACTTCACTTTGCATTAGAGTGTACAATATCAGGCGTGGGGAGCCAAAGTGGGGCCAGATTTCAGGCAATGCTGGTGAGGCCTGGAGCGATGGATCACTTACCTTAGGAAATCAAAGTCAATGGCAAAGGATCTGGCCTGGCCTGAGGCCCAGCAGCACAGGGGCAAAAGTGTGAAACCTGGAGAAAGAGAGACACTCATTGAGGAAATCCATTACCACTGGAGAAGCCAACAAGCATGAAAGGAGCTGTCTTGTTAAACTGGCTGCTTGATAAAGCAGGCCTTTGGCTGGGGAGCCACTCAGAGTCACCACTGGTGACACCAGACAGAAGGAAGAGAGGGGCCCTATTTGATACAGGGGAATATTGAGTCACTGTCGTCCAGCTCAGAAAAACCTCCATGTGTGACAAGAAGTCCAGGGTGAACTGCTTCTTCTCTACTGTAGATCTACCAGTATCCATCCCTCCATGCATCCATCCTTCTCTCCATCCATGCATCCCTCCATCCATCCATCCTTCCCTCCATCCATGCATCCATCCTTCTCTCCATTCATGCATCCCTCCATCCATCCTTCCCTCCCTCCATCCTTGCATCCATCCTTCTCTCCATTCATGCATCCCTCCATCCATCCTTCCTTCCCTCCATCCATGCATCCATCCTTCTCTCCATTCATGCATCCCTCCATCCATCCTTCCTTCCCTCCATCCATGCATCCATCCTTCTCTCCATTCATGCATCCCTCCATCCATCCTTCCCTCCCTCCATCCTTGCATCCATCCCTCCATCCCTCCATCCATCCTTCCCTCCCTCCATCCTTGCATCCCTCCATCCATCCAAACAGAGTGGCTGATGTAGTGTTTATCAGTATATACTGTAACTTTCTCAATGACCTTCCCTGTGTCTCTCCATTGCAGGCTTTTGATTTTGAGAGATTGGCTTTGGCAATGGCTCTTGTGGCCCAAGGTGAGTGGCATCAGGTATGTTGAACCTGCAGTGTCGGACCACTGACCCCTTAATCGTCTTGGCTCTCTTAAGCTGCTGGTGGATTCCCCAGTAGATTTGTTTTTAATGCGCTGTGATTTTTTTTCTTTCCCTTCACCAAAGCCCTTTTTTATCTTCTTCCCACTGTGTGGCTGAAACCCCAGTGAAGCCAAGACAAGCCTCAAATCCTTCATATTAGCAGTGAAATAAAGCTCAGTCAAACCACAGACAAAAGGTTTAACTCTAATTATACAGGAATATATAAGGAAAATGTCTTAATAAATGTAAAGGAAATGTTTCATGAGATTTATTCGCTTTACATCAGGCATTATCTATAGTACGTGAAGGCATTTGAGATCCAAGATTCAAGATTTGTATTGTTACATCTACGATTTGGTACATAAATGTTTTTTGTTATGGTTCCAGTTTTTGCAGCAACAGTAACACAGCAGAAAAAGAAAAGGAAAAACAATAAAAGAAGAATAGCAGTATCGTATTATATGTCAAGTTTGACAAAAATGTCAAAGACTACTTGCAAATAAACAGATACCCCAACATTCTTTACAAATTATCCAGGTTATACTATAGAATTATGTCAGCACAACAGTATCTTGAACTGGAGAGAACACATGGACACTCACACGCACATACACACACGCACACGCAAGACTGTTTTGAGACAGAATTAAATATTATATTTTTTATTTGGGCCCAGATATGTCTTGGTTTTGGGTATGTGGATCATTTCAAAAGAAAACACTTCATCATAATTTTAACTCATAATCTAAAGACAACGTCTCACCGCTGTCAAACCCACACTACTACTTTATCATTTTGTGAAAAAAGCAGGAATAGACTGAAATTCAAGCCCCTAAGAATCCAAAATTGGTCTTCAAGCTTCATGCTACTTGGCAGTAGCCAAGTATACTTTTTCTTACCTCGCATCCAAACCTCTTAACTCCTCCACTTGAGTATTGTTGAGCCATTTCCAAACAGATGCACAGAGCAGTAGTGAAATAAGTGAAAACAACTATATTTATTTTCCTTGTGAGACAAGGAACCCATAAAGGGCTTACAGTATATATGAAAAACTATTTGTTCACAATAGATATTTACTGACATGTAATAAAACATGTACAGTACAGTAAAAAACTAGAATGTCTAGAAATGGATTGATTGATTGCTTATTAGTTAGAAATGTAAACAGCATTTAGGCTAAAAGGATAACACAAAAAAGCTGTGGGGACTTGTTTCCATTGTGGTCCTTTAATCAATATTCATCATAAACATGGACTACAAAGATACTTTGTTAAATGTTGTTTTAGTTCTGTACAATTTCATGTGTTGATGCTAATACTGCTAGGATGTTAAATCAAGCATTATAAAACATAGGAATTATAAAATGATGGATGGAATTATTGGCAGTTTATAGCGGAACTCACGTCATACATTTTGGAGGAACCCACAACCAAAATGCTGACACATTTGTCATTGCTCTTTACCACCCTTTTCTTTCTATTTTATTGGTTCACCATTATATATATAGTTCTCAGTCTAAACTACCAGTGTGTACTGCACTGTTCTTTTAACTTGTAAAGCAAAGAATTGTGTCATTCCCTTGAGTGTCCTGATTTGAGCTAAAGAACACTGACTTCATGTCCTTTAATTACGACTGTTGAAAAAAAGCATGTATATTGCAGAGCACCACCTGCATTTGAGAGGGGAGCTGAGTTTTGGAGGGAGAAACAGTACAAAAAGAGGCATTGTTTTTGGGTGTAGGTCAGTGCTGCTAGGCTGCAGCTCTCTAGAACATTCCGTGGTGTCACATAATACTGTCAGTTTCCTGTTGGAAGTGCCAGCCCAGAAAGATTGAGTGTGCTAGAAAGTTAGGGAAATTTGTGTGTGTGTGTGTGTGTGTGTGTGTGTGTGTGCGTGTGTGTGTGTGTGTGTGTGTGTGTGTGTGTGTGTGTGTGTATACACGTACAGTACTGTACATGCATGTACCATTTTCTCCCTGCTTCATCTCACCATGCAGGGTCTGCAGCAGGGATACTCAAATAGATTTACCTGTGGGCCACATTACAAAAATGGCAAGGGGCCAGGGGCCAGTAGATAAAATTACGACATTAATGATACTTGATAACTTCTCTCTTTCAATTGCTTTATTTTCGCAAAATGTATCAAAGTACAATGTGCATGCACACAATATGTAAATAAATAAATGTGTTACATTTTCTTGCATAAACACAAAGAGCTGTTTCCATAACTGCACAAATTATTGCACATAACGTAATAATAATGAGTAGCTGTTATAATAACATAATAACATAACATGAGTAGCTCTTTGCCTGCCTGCCTGCCTGTCTGTCTGTCTGTCCATGAGTAGTTATTTGTCTGTCTGTCAATGAGTAGCTGTCTTACTGTCTGCCTGTCTATGAGTAGCTGTCTGCCTGCCTGTCTATGAGTAGCTGTCTGTCTGCCTGCCTGCCTGTCCAATTGTCCATGAGTAGCTGTCTGTCTGCCTGTCTGAGTAGCTGTCTGCCTGCCTGCCTAATTGTCCATGAGTAGCTGTCTGTCTGTCTGCCTGTCTATGAGTAGCTGTCTGCCTGCCTGCCTAATTGTCCATGAGTAGCTGTCTGTCTGCCTGTCTATGAGTAGCTGTCTGCCTTCCTGCCTGTCCAATTGTCCATGAGTAGCTGTCTGTCTGTCTATGAGTAGCTGTCTGCCTGCCTGCCCAATTGTCTATGAGTAGCTGTCTGTCTGTCTATGAGTAGCTGTCTGCCTTCCTGCCTGTCCAATTGTCCATGAGTAGCTGTCTGCCTGCCTGTCCAATTCTCCATGAGTAGCTGTCTGTCTGCCTGTCTATGAGTAGCTGTCTGACTGCCTGCCTGTCCAATTCTCCATGAGTAGCTGTCTGTCTGTCTGCCTGTCTATGAGTAGCTGTCTGCCTGCCTGCCAGCCAGCAAGTTGGTTAACAGAAAATAAATTGTTATGGCTGAGTAAAATAAAATACAATAAACACAACCCAGCTAACATTTCCCCGCTAGCTACCGCCTCCCGCTGTCGCCTTCACAGCGCAGCACGCCCGGGCTGACTTGGACTTCCCCCCGCTGTCCCCGCGTCATACGATCGATCTCAGTTACTTTTTAATGCCTCGTGAATTTACAGCGATTTACAGCCCCTCCTCACGCTGACGTAAGGCTTGCCTCCCCCGCCCGACTCTCTCTCTCTCAGACGAGGATGTGCATTATTATGTATAAATATTTTTTTTTTAACTATTATTGAATATAATTAAGTGGATTCTTCTTCTACTTCTTATTCTTGTGGCTATATTTATTATTATTATTATTATTATTGTTGTACCTTTAGTTCAGGCTAGCCTGGGGCCGAGGCTTTACCCGGCATGCATTGCAGTGTTGTTGTTTTTGTTGACTGGTGAATGAATCGACGGCAGACGGCAGAAGACAAGACTGACCAACAAATGCTTATATTAGTTATTATTACACAGTTTTTCTCCGGAGAAATTCAGTTGAAAGGTCAGTGTATTTTTATATCTGATATATACTGTGTGTAGTGTAATTTCACATGTTAGAATCGTTTCGTTTCCTAACGCTAGCAGAGGGAATAGATTACCGGTGTATCCGATCCGGTAGCTATAGCTAGCTAGCTAGCTAATCTATTGTCTGGACGGGGGTTATAGCAAACGTATAATTCATGCTATTTTAACAGGCTTAAAAACAGCTCCATTGGAAAGAAAGCGAAAGCTGTTGCAGCTTAAGCGTTATGGACGGTGTTTTATATTATTTCATTTCACAGACAAACAAGATGACGTTCCAAGACCCAGACTGTGGAGCCTGGGGAAACAAAGCATCCTCATCAGAAGTAAAATGGTTTAGTAGCGAACAATAATAATGTATCATGATGTTCTTTTCTAACGTCTTCTTATGTTGATAAAAGTCCACAATTATTCGAATTGGATAAGATTTGATACGTTGCTTGTGTATAGGCTACATAAACAGCATTTTTGCTGTAAATCACATTTTTTGTCATTCTTTGTTCAAGAACTTGCACCATGAAACGCATTTTCTAAAGTAAGTATAGGCCTACTGTGATGACTGTGGACTTAAATATCAATGCTAATTTTAATCTTTATTAAACTGCCCTGTCTCTGCTCTGTCTGAACAGTTATTTGGTGGGAACCACTGAATTAAGTAATTACTTTTTGAAACAACTGAACGTTTTTTACTGAAAACAAATTTCAATTTTGTATCTTTGTCTTTGTCTAAACTTCTCAGGACTGGAACCCTGCGTTCTCTACCACCCTGACCTGGTTTCTACTCCAGTTACATCATGGCAACAACAACAACAGCAGCTACATAACAAGGTTAAGCCATATATTTTGTGTAACGTCTGTATATATTGGCCTTTGGATCCTGCTGAAAATAGCCGATCTACAAGCTCTCTTGCCTCAAGTTTGAAATGTGTACCATTGTTAATTTGTTACCATCATGACATTTTAAATGACTGAGGTGTAGAAGGTGGTAGGTAGGCCTATTTCAGAATGCCTGAATTTACACTTGGTTGCATGGTGAAAATAGTCGATCTACAAGCTCACGTGTTGTGAGCCCTATACAAATGCAATCCATATCAATTTTGTATTTGATTTTGTTCAAATTACAGATGAGGAGGTCACGTGGAGATGATGGTGATGGATAAATAAAATGGATAATAATAATGGTAAGAACATTTTCACATTTTGTCACATGTCACATTTTAGCACAGGAATAGAAATGAGAAAATGGCTGGGTTTTACCCACAGGGCAACTGTTAAGTCATGGATCACAAGCCAGAGAAATGATTAAGGTGAAAATAATTTATTTAATTAATTCTGTGATTTCAGACGAGCTTTCGCTGGAGGAAGACCTATCGACTTCAAATGCAACCTCTGCTCTACCACCAGTCGGGTTTCCCTGACCCTCTACTATATGCAACATCCAGACCTCAAGGAACGCACCCAGCTTTCCGTGCTCGGACATACAGACACGGGGACATACACACATTGCTACGCTCAGAAACTCCTGACTCCACTCAGAAGAGAATTGGTGTTTTAAAGACTTAAGCACTTAAACTTGAGAACTGATATGTCTTCTAAATCCTCACAGATTTTAATTAAAACGTTTGCAGCAAAAGAATATATATTTACAGATTTGTGACACATTTTCACGATGTTTCAAAATTAGCAAACTCGTTTTCAACAGCTTACAGCTTTTTAAATAATGGTTAAAGTGGCTAAAACCACTGGATCTTGGACTTCAGTGACAGGGACCTGGGGTCTGAGAGCCGGAGACGTTGGACAGGGTGCATTTTGGAACTTCTGCTGGCGGCCACCACCAGTCAGGCTTCATAAAGGAAGGAAACGGACAGGCATGGCAGGCAGCTCATCAAACGGTGGTCCGTGGCTCAAATGCTGAATAACTTTGGCATGAAAAGGGTTCAAACCCACCGCTATAGGGTTTTCCAAATGGACTCTTGAATGTATGCTGCACTATTTCTTGCTCAAAAGGTGAATCTCGATTGTGTGTTCTGTTTATTGCTGTGTAACTGTTTTTGCAACATTACTGGGCCTATAACTAACTCCACACAGAATAGACTTGGTGTTTTATAGAAATTAAACTTGAGAACTGATTCCACAAAATGTCTTCTAAATCCTTGCAGTTTTTAGTTAAAACGTTCACTGTGTTTGGGCCACATTTTCACGATTTTTCAAAAATAGCAAATCTACAAGCTCGTGAGCCAACAATGATGGTTAAAGTGTTTGAATGGTATGACTGTTTTCTTGTATTCTAAACTTGGTTGTTTACATATTTTTTCTATGTGCCTAAATTATTTCATTGTAACCTTTTTTTTTCCTAATAAAGAAACAAAATTAAGTATACATTTGCTGCTTTATTATGTTTCTATAAATATGTGGGAGGGAGGTGAGCATGGGGGAGGAGGGGTGCGGGTTCGCAATATATATGGGGGGGGGGGGTGGTGTCATAAGACAGCTCCACGCTGTCCTGCTGCTGCCTTCGGTAGCTGACGTTCGAGTCGCGGCAGAGAAGCGGGGCGCCGGCTACACGCGCGTCGGCGCGCACGGCACACGCTGATCAAGAACGACGCGGCCACATCGTGCGACGCGCCCGGCGGAGGACACGATCGGCGGCGCGCGGCGACCGCCTCCCGCAGGCGGCGCGCCATGACTTGCTAGCTGGGAATTTGCCTGAAAATAGATTACCCAGCTATGACCTTTTTCATGAAAAAAAATGAGTAGTGATATGGCTGACTGAGTAAAATAAAACAATCTACCTGAAAATAGATAGCTATAAGTGAAGAGCAATTTCCGCAATTTCCGCAATTACCATTTCCGCAATTTCCGCAATTTCCATTTCCGCAATTTCCGCAATTTCCATTTCCGCAATTTCCTCAATTTCTATTTCCTCAATTTCCGCAATTTCCATTTCAACCATTTCCGCAATTACCATTTCCGCAATTACCATTTCCGCAATTTCCGCAATTTCCATTTCCACATTTCCGCAATTTCCATTTCCACCATTTCCGCAATTTCAATTTCCGCAATTTCCGCAATTTCCATTTCCGCAATTTCCGCAATTTCCATTTCCAACTATTAATGGCAGCTGGGTTTCATCATTCAAATAAAATAGAATTCTGTCCGTTTAGCTATAAAATTATGTCAGGGAATAGGGATACAGAGTATATGTCTTTCATTTGCATTGCATCTCCCCCGCCCCCCCCCCCCCCCCCCCCCCCCCCCCCAAGCTTTTATTTTCGTTCGAGTAATAGTACAACTCTAATAGTATTACTTATAATAATGTAATTAAAGATAACTTCATTCAGATTTATTTATTTTTATTTCATTTTCCAGATTTTTTTTTCTTCTTTTTTTTTAGATTTTCATTGGTGGGCCAGTCATAATGGTCCCGCGGGCCTGATGTGGCCCGCGGGCCTGAGGTTGAGTATCACTGGTCTGCAGGACTGCAGACATCCACGCCTCCTGGTCCGGGTGTAAAGCCTATGTATACTTCTTGAACAACCAGAACCAGTGACTGGGGCAAATGTGCAGTAGGCCTACTGTATCTGTCTCAGCTGTAGCTTCGCTGCAATATGTGAATGTGTGTTCGAATGTGTGCCACAGACACCGGCACATCTCCGGAGCAGCTAGGGGAGCAGACCTGCACTTAAAAAGTTTTATTGGCTGCTCTGTAATATGCAAGAACACAGCAATGTGCAAAACACAGCCAAAGAAATAAGTCACCTGCCCCCCACCTGGAATTGTAAAAAGAATGCTCCCTCTAGACGTAACCAGAAGAAAGTCGTTGGATAAAGTACATGGGACACACGTGAACCCCCAGTTACTTGTCTTTCTCCATTAGTGTTCGTCTCTTATTAACTACTTTGCATTATGCTCCAGTTAATACGGAACATATGGAAGCATTTAAAAAACATTTGAATTTAATGTTTGGCCACTGTTAAATATGAGACACTCTATGTATGCAACACTGCACTGCAGAAATCACTGCACTTGGCCACCATTGGTCTACCATTAACTAAAAGCAGCATAAATATAAAAATATTTTATTTTAAGCAAGCATTTATATATCTCCTACTTATGAAGCCTTAGAATCTAATTGAGCTATAGGTTCTTTCATAGAAAAGTTGCATTTTATTTTTAAATATCAGTCTGAGCCTATTTACTACAGTAGGCTATACAGTGCAGAGGGGGCAGGAAACATGGAGATAGAGTAGGGGACTGACATGAAAAAAATTGTCGTAGCCGGTCAACCGGACTTGATGTCAGGCATCAGAAGTACAGCATATGTGATGTATGCACTCAATGATCCAAAATGTATTGTATTTAGTTTTTTGTTCTTCTTAGTATCAAATAATAAACAGAACACATTCAAATGACTATGAGGTAATTAGCATAATGAAGTTATCAAAACTGGTAAACGTATGATAACTATTTGGAAAAGAACCGTAATAAAACATCTTACAGGCACTGCACTGCAAAAACTTATCTGCGAACTGTTCTCAGGAACACGTTTCCCACAACACTGGTTAAAAAACCAGCCTATAAAGATCTACACGTGTCACTTGATTCAGAGGCAGCAAAGGGATAGTTTGTTTAACCCTAACCAGAGTGTCAAACAGCTACAAACTCATAACTTATTTTACGCAGAAACACACACATGCACACTCGTGCACGCCACACCATACCGATGAAAATGTGTAAATTGGACCTGGCCCAGTGCAACAGTGGAGCTCAGTCTGTTGGCTGAGCAGACATTAACGAGGGGGTGGAGGCTTGGTGATTTAGAGGAGAAGCAGCCCCCACCACAGAGGGGAAATAAACTCAAATAATAGATCTCAAGGATGTAATTAAGAGAATTGTGATTCACCAATGAAGTCATGATCGAGTCATCCAGTCTGAAGCGCCACAGCACTGCTAAAAACCACATTTGGATGTCTGGTGACATTATTCACACAGAGTTGGATTTTCCCTGTCTGGCTGAAGTCTCGTGCTTCTATAAGCAGCCTTTTGTCACCTCAGAGCTGTGATGTCCCCCACCCCAACGTGCCAGGTAGATGTACTGAGGAGAAACTTCTCTGTGCGTGCGTCTGTGTGTCTGTGTGTACACATGAGAGGGTAGAGGGGCTGTCTGTCTTTCTGTACGAGATGTAGTCTGGAGGACAACAGGGATATATATTTGGCATGTATTTGGGAGGTGTTTAAGTCACATCTGTGTGCAAGTACATGTTTGAATAATGTTTGCTTCACCATTTAAACCCTATTGTAAATGTAAAATGTATTTAGAAAATCTGATCTTTTTGCTGCCTATAAAAAATTGGCTGTGGGCAGTTCAGAAACCGTCTTCCAGTGCATCATCGATGGAGAATACAAGCTTTCTAGTCCTGAAAAGTTGCAATGCGAAAATGGAAGCCATTGTTCTCACGATAATGACAATCTAAACATTTTTGTAAAACAAAAAATAATCTGCCTAATGATGAAGTGGTCCTTTAACATTTTTAAACAGTTTGCGTCATTGACATTATACAAAATAGGGAAGCCAGCTTGAAAGTGGTAAAAAAAAGAAGAGAGAAATACAAAACAAACAAAAAACAAATGGGAAAAAAAATAATCATTGTGACACATAAACAAACAAAGTACACATCCAACAATTCACAGGTAATCCCACAGGTGCAGCTATATTGTCATTGTGGATTATACAAAGTCACTCTGAAAAGGATCTGGCAAGCTTTTCACCAGGGACATTATCATGCCTGTTACGCACACCTGCCCATACATTTTTAGCAGACCGTTCCACATTCCCTTGTAGCTGTAGCTCAATTAACAACAAATCAAAACATTGTGCCCCTTTAACATGCCATGGTTGAATAAGGGGAGCAAAGGGCCACAAACATTTATTTCTTATGTGTCTGCTCTGGAATTTAATTAGCCTTTTTTTTAACCTGTGAGCTCATGAGCCTCACCCCTGCTGTAAGACGCAGAATTCATTAAGCTGTTTTCTGCCCCCAGATTTTCACACGGCGGCTTTGAACATCTGCACCCTGTCATGTATCATCCCATTCATTTCTACTTAATTTGATCCTAATAAGTGCCTACACGAGGAGCCAGATGTTGCTGCTTGGGCTGTGGCACAGAAAGTTTTGTTTGAGGGGAGTTCAGCATTCTGTGCTGGGGTGGGCTTGTATGGCTGGGCATATCCCACACAGTCTGAGGCTGTTTGAAATCAGTCATTAATATGTAGAATAGTTTTTTGATTTCTTTTTCCCCTCAATATTGGTTTTTTACTTGTCAGTGCACACTGAAATCCATCAACGTTTTACAACGTCCCTTGGGGTAAGATTGACTGAGAACTAGCTAGTTTTTCATTTTCATGAATTCCAATAGTGTACCTTACAAGAAATACACAGATTCATATCATATCTGTTTCAATCAAAGACTCAGGTTAAAAGAGGTTAGGGTTTCATTATAACCCAGAAGTGGAAACTATTGGAAAATGTTCTTTTCAAAGCACAGCAAAATCAAGAGCCAACCCTTACAAATCAATTCATGCCATCCCTATTTTGGGCAAATCAAAGTATTATTATCATTATTTTAAATAGGCGCTCTCACAACGCTTTAGAGTTAAAGTTAAATTAACAGAGAATTTAGCTGTAATGGAGTTGTGACATGCTGCATGCTGCATGTGCACTGATGTTCAGTGTGCATGTGATTAGCATTGCGTCCGGTAGAAACCTTGTATCTCCATATTTAAACTTTTTATGTTATTCCATTTATTAATGCCCTACAGTACTTTGTCATACTACAGTGTTGCACAAAAGTAGCAAAAAATAGCAGATCTACAAGCTCACAACGCCTTGCATTGTGACTTATTGTGAGTGTGTAGATCTGCTATCTTTGCTCATTAAATTTAAATTTGTGAACGTGGTTAAGTCTATCCATGTGCTTTATAAATATTGAACCAATGAAACGTATTAACAAGAGCTTGTGACAAAAAAAGAGAATAAATAGATCCATTGGAACACAGGGTATTCTTCCACATGCCCTGAAAAGTAGCAACTTTGGACATACAAGGTTTCCACCCTCCAGCAACCTTATGTTGGGTGGATGGAGTGAACCCCTGTAAACGTCACTGCTAATCAGCACCATATGCCGTCCCTGGCCCTCATTCTCCTCTTGTCATTTTCAAGTGGCTCCTAGACGTGGCTCCTGACATGCCCTGGATGCAGCCGCCAGCCAGCCGCAGCAGCAGCTCGCAGCCAGCCATGTGCTAATGAGTGAAGTGGTGGATGTCGGGGAGCCTCATGTAGCCCTGATACAGATACCACAGGGTACGAGAAGACCATGCCAAGGGCCAAGTGAGCCTCCTCTGCTGTTTTTGGGTCAGTCTGTGAATCTTGAATTAGTTGGTGGTGACAGCATCTTAATATGAGCCAGGATGTGTATCATCAAAAACGTCTTTTTCCGTCTTTGATTTGACATTTTTCATCATGGAATTCTAAAATATCACTCTCTGTTAAACACAGTGACGCTATACAGAACTCAATTGATTCTTGAACCCGATGGTAAGCTTTCGAGGGTTAACTAGACACTGCTACAGGGCAAACAGGATTTCCATCAGCTGAGTATCAAATCAGGTCAATCCAAACAAGTCCCTTGATTATAATTCCTATAGCTTTTCTTTTTGGGGTCAGGGGGTCAATTGTGTCATTTTGCCATGGATTGTTGTTACATGGGGAAACTGAACTCAGCTACCTGAGAGGTATCCAGGGTTGGAGCTGTGGAGAATCACACAACCTTGTGCCTGGGGGCAGGAACATGTGTTCCTACTTAGCCCCAGGCCTCAGAAGAACCTCTCTGGGCGATCGGTGCAGCCACTGCCCTTAACTCACCGCCCTTTACAATCAAGAAGGCTTCAATCTGAAGACATCAGACAGGCCATTCTGATTTATAGGTCAAATATTGTCACAACTCCATGTGTAAAGCCTACAGTGTTATGACTACTATAAACTAGAATGATGTGACTAAAGAAGCCCTGACTGACAGCTCTGGCAGAGCCGACCGTCTGCCCTAATAGCTGTTTGCTCTTAGGTCCCGAGACCAAAGCTGCTGCTGTGTCTCTCATGCGCTGTTGTCATCTAAAGTGACTGCAGCTTAGCGCTCCTGTCAGCAGACTGGATTGTCATTGTTTTACAATACATACTTGCAGACTCTCTGTGTGTGTGTGTGTGTGTGTGTGTGTGTGTGTGTGTGTGTGTGTGTGTGTGTGTGTGTGTGTGTGTGTGTGTGTGTGTGTGTGTGTGTGTGTGTGTGTGTGTGAGAGAGAGAGAGAGAGAGAGAGAGAGAGAGAGAGAAAGAGAGAAAGAGAGACATTTAGAGAGAGAAAGAAAGAAAGAGAGCACGAGAGATAGACAGAGAGAGCGGTACAGAGAGAGAGAAAGAGAGATAGAGACAGAGAGTGAGAGAGAGAGACAGACAGAGACAGAGAGAGAGAGAGACAGAGAGAGAGAAACAGTCAGAGAGAGAGAGAGAGAGAGAGAGAGAGACATGGGCCCCTCAGGCTACGAGCATGTCAGCCAGCTTTGTTCTACGCGATGCCGGGGTTCCCTCAGCTGCTGTTCAGCTCCTCTGTTAACTGGGGAAGTCAAGGAGATTAAATGGAACATCCTGAATCTCATACTTCCTAATGCATTGTGACACCCACACTCTGTGGAGACTGTAGGCATGCCCGTACAAAAGGAATACAAGGGCAAAACAAATAGTGCCTCTTTGAAAGCGATGGCGTGCCACAACAATTGGGTGCTGTATTTGATGTTCTTTGACAGAGGTGGGAATTTCACAACATGCTCTGTGTGTGTAGACTTTTAGAATTCAACTTAAAGAAAACACTGTTTCATCACTGCAACCCACTGAAGACTTGCATGAAATGTTACTTTTTAAAAATGTATCCCTAGCTGTTATTATCTCTACTTCAATGATTGTAGCTGCTATTCTATTCAAGAGAATATGTACATATAATGGATCGTCCTGTTTCTTGTGTCCCATGAAATAGTATATTAATGAAGCACTCTGATACTGCTCATATGAATTATTGAAGGCAGATTGTATTCCCAAGTCAGTAAGATAGTCCAGTAAAACCCAGATCTCTGACATCAGGGAGCCGGGTCCTCCGAGAGGGACGACCCATTCTGAGTTTGGCTGGATGGAGGCTACGGTTGTGAAAATGTTTTTAGTTAGCAGGTCATTATGAATCACAAGGAGGGTGGAGGGAGGGAGAGGGGATGACGGTGGAGACCGGGGGGTGGGGGCTGATCACGGAGAATGGGGGTTGGATGATGGAGGCTTACATTTGGGGTCAAGGAGGGTAAACAAAGAACATAGCCTCCTCAGTCTGTTCATTACACTGAAACGAACACCGACAAAACCCCCCAAATAATATTAGCTATTCATGGCAGGCCAATGCAAAAACACAACAGAAGGATCATAGAGGTGTAAGCCTGATTCATACTTCAAATATAATCAGGACACGTTGTGAGCTTGTAGATCTACTGTTTTCCCGCACACGTCGTGCGATGGAATATAAAGGAAGCAGTACAGTACAAAGGTGGTGGTGCGCCAGACGTTGAGAGAGAGACCGATAGATTGGCCGATAGAAAAGGAAGCAAAAATGACAGTCATACTCAGAAAATATAAATGTCTGAAATGGTCATTATTATTTCATAGAAATGCCTTTTCTTTTTCCTGAAAATTTGAAGCCGCAATGGCAGCACCAATGCTGCACATGTCAGAAGAAAGCCCAGGGACCGCAGATGATTTAACTGGGAGAGGAGAGCATATGCAAAAACCACATGTGTAACAGCCAGCAGTAAACAGTGAATATGTGGTAAACTTGGCAGGACAGTGACATTTTTTCGAGAGCACAGCCAATTTGTGTTAAATAAAGACAAGGCCCGGCTAGCTAGCTTCTTATGTCAGTGTTAGGATAGGCCAAAGTTTGAACGCATGCTTTGTTTGTAATGAAGGGCTTTCCTAACCAACAATATGATGCAACAAAACACTGGTTTGGGTACGTTTTAAGTTCCATAACCATGACTTATTTCACAGACCGTTGCTGCATACAGTCCCAAATGAGAAAAAACATCACCACAAAAGTATAACAATAGCACAAAAGAATAACAATAACAACGTGAAAAGGAAGGAAAGGAAAACACACAGTCAAACAGGTCAGATATAGTCTGGGAATGTGTGGGTGTAAATCATTTAACAGTTTTCCTTATCCTTTCAGTGCAGATAATCTCAGGGGAGATATACATTTTTGTTCATATTTTAGAGCCTGTAAAGATAATATTAATGATGATCTGACTTCTCATTGTGATATTCTTGGACCAAGCTTTCTAGCTTTCTAACCAGTGTAGTGAGCATGAACAATGGGAAGCCTTCAAATGGAAGGGACCAATTAGCATATCCAATTAATATTGATACATGTGGCACACATCAGTTGTGGATACAAAATGATCATGAGTAAAACGACGTTGTCCAAACAACAATCACGTTCTACAAGCTTTGAAACTTCAGTCCTACGTCTCGACTGCCTGACATGCCATAGGCTTCATGGCTATGCCATGTTCGTCAATTAACATTTAATAAATACATTTTCATATACTGCTGTATTCTTTAGCTATTAATTAATAGACCATCTGTACATAGAAATAAACAAGAAATATCATATTTTTTCTCCTGTGTAGGATTGGAACAGCAGTGCTGCCTTTGATCTCTGCTCCTTGATCTATTGGGCTCATGGTGTCACATCCCCCTGTGATGTGGTGGATTAATTAGGTGGAACGGGTATTTATCTCTGTGGGTCACTGTGGGTGGCAGCAGTGGGTCCAAGTTCTATTAAAAGTGCTTAGCCTTTACGTCAACTGATGAGCTCCGCCACTAAATGGCGTGCAAAGAAATTCTACATCCGAAAATGGCAATTATTGGTCATAATCAATTAGATGATCACTAATGATATCAAAATAATAAAATAAAAAACTAATTCCCCAATGATATTTGAAAATGAAATCCCGCAATGTCATTTCATGTGTTGTACACAATTGTAAGAATTAACATGGAATTAACAGAACATCAAAATGGTCTTACATTAGTCTGGTGGATTTCTTTTATTTATTCTCGTGCACTCAGAGAGTAAAGAGATGGAGACTCCACTCTGTCCAATGTTAATGAATCCTGTAAAGTGTGTGTGTGTGTGTGTGTGTGTGTGTGTGTGTGTGGCATTAGCACACAGGCCATAAAATGTAATGAAATTACAAGAGTGAATGAAACAGTGCATGTTCCCCAAAACATAGTTCTCTCTCTCTCTCTTTATTACTCACGCACACACACACACACACACACACACACACACACACACACACACACACACACGCGCCTACAGGCACACTCACAGCCTCACACACGTACACGCACAGAGTGAGACAGACAGAAAGAGAGAGTCTCCAAGCCCTCCCGCCAAACCTTACAATAAAATCTTCCCTTGGTTCTTTGTGTCTACACCAAAGATAGTGTATATTGTCCATGCCTGTGTACAATTCTGCAGTGTAGGGCCCCTGGCTCCCCAGGCTGAATGCAGCCTGCACTGTGCTCTGGCCGGTGAATGCTATCTCAGAGCAGCAGCGCCCAGAATGCTGCCTATTCCCACACCCACCGAACACCACTGGGGGATAAGAACAGCACAATTGATAGAAAGTGTATTCTTTTCCATAGGTTCCCACCAGCATGTCACTAACTGTTTCCGGGACCTTATCAAAGAACAAACGGCTTTGAAAATGGGGAAACAAAGACCCGGGTCGCATTGTTGCCTGCGCTTTGACAAGAATAATCTGGCTTTTCCATCACTCAACATTAGAGAAAGTAAACTCCACCTAACATTCTTGTTGACAGGCACAGGGATCTGGCTAGGTGCCATCTATCTGATGTCTATTACATGGACCCAATAGAGACAGATCCACCCTGACCATTCTGTTCTGTGAATTGTCAAGAGTTGTCTTTTTCTTTGCCTCTCATTGATGCATCTGTATTCATGTTAACTTTGGAGAAAGCTTTCTGGAATCTTTACCATGTGTGTTTTACTGTTTTCTCATTATAAAAGCTTACGTATTAGATAACTCATGCCACACAGCCATTTGAGTTTAGAAAAACATATTTCAGTGAACCATGCATTATGTGAGGTTGTGAGGACTTTATATCCCTGACATTAAATGAGACTCAGAATCCAATATCCTTTGATTCACACAGTTCTATATGCAGCCCCACAGTAGAGCACCATCTACTGGCAATCTTAGGTACTGAATCCTCCACTGACCTTCAGAGACTGCCTTTCTGATTAAACAATAGTTTACAGATTAATGTTTCAGTATCAAGCTCAACTATGTATACTGTAGATTGATATTATATTAAAAACAACAACAAACAACTGTAATATATATATATATATATTACAGTTGTTTTTGTGTGTGTGTGTGTGTGTGTGTGTGTGTGTGTGTGTGTGTGTGTGTGTATATATATATATATATAGCCACAAACAATTACGTTTGTCCATGAAGAAATTATAAATGTTATTGTGAAAGCAAATGTCTTTTTATTCACTGTTACATAATCATTTATCTTTGGTGAGATATACAGGAGCTTCTTTAATTTGTAATATTATTTATCCTAATAAAAATGCAGATAATATTCCATATTATCTACACTTAAACCACAAAACAGCATTGCATATCTCAGAAATGATCTGTATCATGATTATTGTTACTATGAGATTAGTTTCAGCATGTACTTTATATATTGCTGATTTATGCAACACGTATTCATAACACTTGTTTTCTGTCTGCCAGAGAGAGGTGGTGACAATCTGCTTCAGCTGGCAGGGAGATGTCATCGGCACTAAAGAATAAATAACAGTAAAACTGCTGCCACCCTTCCCTGATTATGACACACAGACAGGCCATTGAGAATCACTCATGAGATAACAGTCACAAAAGCATGTTTCCTGAGTTCCACAACTGAACGGATTACAAATAAGCACAGGAATAAAACGTCTTATTATTCACACTAATCAATTATATATATGTCTGATATATATTTCAATTCATTTCACCTTCTCTACTTCACAAAACATGTAATACAAATTATGAGTTAAGTCATTAATTAATCACTTAACCACCGGGGAAATTTTGTTTTGAAAATAGCAGATCTACAACCTCACAATGCATAGCGCAGCATTCTGCATTGCAATTTAATGGGTCTGGTCTAGATTCGCTACACCACGAAGATACCCATGTACCTATAAATACTTCCTTAATGTCAACACTCACAACACGAGAGGGAGTTCAACAAACCACGCACAACCCAGATTCGGCTCAAACAAGGGATTAAATTCATTTAGCTCCTATGCCAATAAAATGTGGAACGCCGTACCTCCCTTGACTCCTTCAAAACCACTCTCAAAGAGCACCTACGGACGGCTGCAATTCAAAACTGGCCCCTGTAAATTAAGTCTGAGCTCCCCCCACCCCTTTCTCCCCATACTGTACATGTTTTTCCTTTTTTTCCTTTCTTTATATGATGATTTCCTGGGTTTCTTTTCATAGAAGTGTATATTTGTATGTCTCTAAATGCTCTGATGAATTGAAAATGTGGACTCTGTTGTAAATAAGTGTCGTCCACAAAGTAACAGTATTATTTTTCATTAAATTGTTAGAATTTCAAATGTTCAGCTATAATGACATGTCAAAAATTGGGATGCCAGGTTTAAATGGTTAATTAGGATCATAAGAAGTAAAAAGAAACAAAACCCTGTATCCTTATAATATCCCTGGCATCCTCATTTTCATCTGCTATGCTCAGACAGTGAGACGAGGGAGCCTGGACTGTGAAAGAGAGGGAGGAGAGACTGTGGGTGGGTGTGCTTGTCTGTGCAGAAAGTCCAAACAGTCCATTTTACAGTCCAGGCTATGATAGGTGACAAGCAAGAAAGAAACATAGAAAAACTATTTAATCATGTTATTTATTTTTTTTAAAGGAAAAAAATACTATCTCTTGCCACAAAACAGCAGAGACCATGCATTTGTAAAACCTCTCCCAGACATAAAGTATACATCTGTTGTGTTTTGTTTTGCTACCCGCTCATGGTCACACATATGTATTTCCGCCGTATGTCCAATAACATATTCTGTTTTAGAATTATGGATTTGTAAACGTAAGGCCTGGTAGAAAAAAATAAAAAATGAAATAACAACCTGAGCCGGTGCTATTGTGCCTCTGTACTGTTGTGGCATCCACCAAGCCTTGAGTGAGCTGCTCTGCATCCCCACTGCCCAGAGGCTGTTTTCCTAATCATATTAATGAGGGACCGACGCTTCAACCTGTTCCGCCAAGCCGCCGTCTATGCTCGGGGAGCCGTCCTATTTACACTGTACCTATACTAATCTGGCAGCCTTGATCAAGGAACAGTACACAAAAACCCCTAAGGCCTCTATTGATCAACCTTGAGACCTACTCTTCCAGCGTTGTGAGAGGCTGGGTTTAGCCATTACAAATGTTAGTGTGTTCGATGAATTATTTCATCAGAAAACACACACTGCATTAAGTATTTATTTTGAAGTAAACTATTTCAAGGGGTGGGGGGGGGGGTCTCCAGCAAGCTATCGTCTCGTCCCAGCCGAGACCAGGGTCAGGCAGGGATGGCCATCTTTTGTGTGTATCTGAGCCGCAGAATGGAATCTGAGTGATGACTGGTGAGATACCATTTATACAGTGCAACATCCAGCCATCCACCTATATACTTAGTTAGCCAGGGTCCTCCAGGGGTCCATAGTAGCCCCCCCCCCCCACACACATAAACACAACCACACACTGTACAACAAATCTTTGTGGGAAAATAGCCGATCTACAAGCTAAACAACATAGTTAGCTTGTAGATTGGCTATATTCGCTGCCCACTCGCTACCCCCAACCGCCCGCCCCCGCTCCTCATAAAATAGCCGATCTACAAGTCTTGCAAGCGTGACTGCGGTTTTTGGCGTGTCGACACCGCATAAATTTAGCATCACTTATTTTAACCACTCAAAATACAAGAGCAGCACAAACACTGACGACATAATTGCAATCTCTGGAAGAACAACAAGCTTTCATTATTCATTTCAACAGCTGTGGTTCAGGTGGGAATTGTTTATTTACATCGTAAACAATTGCTCCACCAATAAACTTTACAAGCTTAAATACAGTACAGCAGCACATCAACCTGCGGCGCACAACTTATTTAATACCTCAGGTAGCATGCATGAACTGAACCTGTGCACATTACAATAGATGAGTTGAAACTAACACAATTGGGGTGGGGGGGGGGCAACAACATCAAAACGCCAAGTGTATTTGTTGTAAATAATGGGTAATATAATTACCCGTGGAGACCTGCCTTCTCAGTGATTTTCTAAATGTTTACTAATGGACTCTCTCTCTTAGCCATTCTATTACATAGAATTGTTGAGTGTTGCCCTGGAGGCCTATATCTCTCCCAGGGCCATGGGCCTGGTTAATGGATGACCCACTTGTTAGCTAATTGCCCTGGTGTCCCTGAACACAAAGGAAATGTTAAATTATGTTATGTGGCAGTTAGATAATGAGCTGGAGCAGCCAGAGCACTTTCCTCTGTGCTCTCAGTAGACGCCATACATTAATGCAAGGATATATCACCTGATGCCAATACTTTAGAGGGGGGACTTATTTTTCTTCAACAGAGCCAGATTACAAAGATCATTGTCAGCTGTTCAAGCATGACCTTTCTGTCTGTAAACATTATCTGTGCCATTTGAACTACTTTATCACATGTACTTCTGTTTATTTGTTATTGGGGGAAAAGGGTTCTCTCATCCAAAATACCCCGCATGCACGCATGCACGCATGCGCACACACAAACACGCACACGCACGCACGCGCACACGCACACACACACACACACACACACACACACACACACACACACACACACACACACACACACACACACACACACTTCCTATGCCCTGCTGCGAGTGAACACAAACATGGAAGCTGACTTTACGAAGGGCCATGTGCTCAGATCCTCACCCCGACAGTGCAGGCATGTAAACGGGCGACCTCGGGATAAGGGTCACATTAAGTGCACCAGATTGGTGTTGGAAGCCATGGACATGATGAGCCCCTCACAAACACTCCAGCACAGAGAAGAAGAATTCAGCAGCTCATAATGTTGTGACTCTTATGTTTGCTTAGCACTTCTCTCTGGAGACACACTGTTGGCTCAAGCCGCAGAAAATACAGCGGATGTCCCGCCTCCCCACAACTTCCATTTCGCCTTTGCATGTGCGTGCCCTACTCTAAATCAAATTAGTTGAAGCCTATCTAGCTTTCTGCTTAGCAGAAATGGAAATTCAAAAATGACAAACAGATGACAGATTCCTGTGTGGAACTTTTAGCGGGCGTAATTACAGACTCTCTGTAGCATTCAATGATTGTGGAAGAGTTGTCTGGCTTGAGAGACTAGCTCAGCGCCAACCTGGAAAGTGCTTCAGGACCAACAGCCCCCAACCTCAACAAAAGTACACTGATTCAAACCAAATGGCCACGCTGCACTTTATGACTTAAAACAGTTACAAAATAAATAAAGGTCCAGAAGCAAGTGCGCTGAAATAATTAAATTAAATTCTTAATTTTAATGTATTTATTTTATAACATGACTTACTGTAACTAACATTTTAATAAACATATTAATCAAGTGATGAGAATTCATGACATGTTTGCAATGAATAATAATCACAATTATTTAAGATCCTTTACTCATGTGTACACATTATTTTATACACTGAGGACTTTGCTGTGTCCTAAGATGATGCTGAATAACGGACCTCTTAGACCTGCAGCCATGCAGGAAAGAGAGGACACAAGCCTGGCCAAACGGTCTTTCACCACCCAACCCCGAGGAGTTGTTTTCACTGGAGAGGACATGCTGGGACACAGTGCCATGTTTGAATTCTACTGGCACTTCTTTCAAATAGTAGCCACAGCCAATTGGCCGGGCCTGGCTGGAGATTACATTCAATATTTAACGTCCTAGGGCAGAATCTCTGGCAGAGCAGGAGAAACATCCCGAGCTGCTCCAGGGACAAAATGAAATAAATAACTAAACCCCCGCTCGCCTTAGATGTCTTACAATTGAGACTTACTCAAATCCCAGAAATTACATTTTTCAAGCCCGTTTTTCATGCTCCATGCCTTTTGTTACAGTTTATCGTCAGTATCAGCAGCCAGTGTTTATTCAACCCTCAATTACCAAAGGCTCAGCCGGCAGGCCTTTAATTGATTACTTTAATTGATTGGTTGGGGGTGGGTAACCATGGCTGAAAAGCAGTTTATCTTAATCAGTTGAGAGGAAATTTAGAGAGGGGCTTGATTTCCTCCAGCTGATCACCTCTGTGTTGCAGGAGAGGAGAGGGCAGACAGGGAGGAGTGTAACTAAAAATGTCTTGTTTCATGTCTAGGCTTTAGGCAGATGATGGAAAATGGATCAGGTGCACAAAAGACTGTAGATTGATGCCGTTTGGTCTTTTTCACCCTTTCTAAAGCACTTCTTCATTAGCCTACTGTCCAAAATAACAAGGACCGTCACCGACATTGATGTTGTTAAGCTCTGACAACAAACCAGGAGAATGTTATTAATATCCACCTGTTGGTGTTGTCATCAGAAATAAATAGTGCATAGACTGCATACTGTATAACACAGTAATGTCTTCAGTGTAAATTTAACTCTGAGTACACATGAAATCAAATGGACCCGTATAAACCCAATGGGATTGCCATAACTCTGGGAATCACAACTTAAGGTCCTCAGTTCATCACCTAGCCCACCCAGCTAGTCTATACTGTATCTCTTATTGTCCCTGAGCAAGATATTTAACACTGCTCCCCGGGCACTGTATTAATAGTGGCCACACTTCACTTATGTGAAAATGTACAGTGACAAGAATACCCCAAGGCAGTGTAGTGGGGATTACATTATTAATTAAATGGATGAATCAACACCTCAGATGTTAGTGTACTTGGATACTATGACATTTATAATGACTTCTCTGTATGTTTTTTGTTTTGTTTTTGCTGTCATTAAAACCTGGGAGAATATGCCACATACCTCACAACCTGTCAGTGACAAAGTCATGTTGTTAACAGCATCAGAGTTGAAACAGCAGGAGGGTAACCTGAATGTTCCTGTGGTGGCTACGGTGAAGCTTTTTTCTCGTTCTCACCTCCAGGCAGTCAGGAAGAGGAGAAGAGAAGAGAAGAGAAGAGAAGAGAAGAGAAGAGAAGAGAAGAGAAGAGAAGAGAGAAATTAAGGCATAGAGTTTTAAATATTCTCCTCCCCCAGTGCTCGCACCCAGCCAGCCAAGAGCCAATTAAGTCCTCCTTTCATACTGTATCAAGAGTATATAGTTCCGTTTTCTGCAGGGGTGTCATTTGGGGTCCCAGGATGGGCATTACCACCCCCTGGCATTTTGCATTTAACCTAAAATTCAGTCATTTTCGGCATATTCTCTACCTTATGTTACTTTTCCAGCACTGAGTGCATCTCAACCCACGTCTTGTAACATGTGACACGCATTATATAGACACATATTTTCTTGTCTGCAGCTATACATTCATTAGCCACTTTCATTCTATTGCTATGCTATGCTATTTAAGGCATTTGATGGTGAGCATTAGCAAAAAAGAATCACATCCGTGCGAACTGAGCGGTGCAATGTGTGTGTGTGTTTATGTGTATATGTGTCAAGCCCTCCTCCCTGGCCTCTGTGTGTGTGTGTGTGTGTGTGTGTGTGTGTGTGTGTGTGTGTGTGTGTGTGTGTGTGTGTGTGTGTGTTTAGGCTGCTCAACAGTGCCACTTTAGGTCACCCAGCGATATTGCAGCTGTTCATACACCAATCATAGGAGGACATTATTGGAGCGGTGTGCACCGCAAAAAAAAGAAAAAGGAAAATAATATATATATATATATGTATATATAGGCCTATAGCTAAAACTAATAATACAATAAAATGATTTATATTTGGGGCATTTCATTATACTGTAGGTAGGAGAAGAGAGACACGCTGCCACTTGCTGGTTCAAGAGCAACGTTTCGGTGGTGAGACCTTCCTCAGGCTTGTGGAGCCTTTTGAAAATAGGACCAAAATAGGGACGGCAGTTTGAAAGTGGTTAAAGAGAAATGCAGTCATCTGATCTGATCATGACCGAATCTGTAATACTTTCCTTTCAGATAATTGGTCTACTGTTTTGTGTCTATAAAATAAAGTAAATAAAGCTATGAAGATAATATGAGTGCAATTCTATATATAAGTTCAAGAAAATGCACACACAATAATGTATTAAATACATTTGTTCAAACATTTGACAGTCATGTTTTGGGTTAAACAGTCAAAGGTCAAGGTCACAATAAAGAGATGTAAAACAAGAGATGTAGTACATGCAGGGTATCTTTACTTAATTATGATCACATTGAGCATACCAGTCTATCACTCTCTTTCACTCTCAGTAACCTGTCCGAGATAAACACAAGAACATTAACCTTACTTCAATAACAATCAAGGCCTCCACTGATCTTCAACCTCTTATTGCACAATGCACTGCAAATGGGTTTGGGTTTTGTGAAGAGAATGTGAACACTGACCATTTAGATAATGATAATGGTGTTGTTCTATATCAATAACGATCACCTAATGGGTTGCCTTTATTGGAATTAGGAATTGTGTATACCTAATTTGACCCTTCTTCTCGTATTTATTCAACGAGCTATTTGCAAATCAAGCTCATCTGAAATTATGACAAAGCTGCCCACTGAGATGTGTGACCACTTTGGCCTGTCTGGGCTTCAACGATGTCCCCTCAGTGTTTGCCCTTTGCCTGGTGGTAATTGGTCTCTGCCTGGTACTAATGGTTACTGGATGGGAATGCTATTCCCCTGCCTGTTCAGAGGATAATGACCAGAGGCCAGCATGACCTTGTCTGGGTGGGAGCGGCCTTCCTCCTCCTGAGAGAGGCCTCTCCATAAGGCTCCCACTAGGCTCTGGTCTCTGTCAGGGTCTGAAGGGCCCGGCGGTAGTGGAACAGCACGGCAGGCCAGCCAAGCACAGCCAACGCTGCTGGGAGCGGAGAGGAGGATGACGCCTCACAGACAAGATGAGCAATCGTTCCCAGGATCCTTAGCCCACAGTCATTTATTTCATCGTCGCCGTGTACTTTGGATGCGTACCAACAACAGCTATGTCAGATTTATTTATAAAGCGCTGTTCACAGGTTCGTCACAGAGAAAAAAAGGACAATGATAAGAGATAGACGTAGATAAATTATGAGATTCGAACAAGGATGGAAATGCTAATTATACAGTTTAAGACACTGGCGTGGGCCAGTGTACAGTATGTGCAATTGTGTGCGTATACATGTCAGTGTGCATATTTGACACTTTGTTTGCAAGACATCTCTGATGCCATATGTTGCCATGTTGTATGCCTCATTTTGATCATTAAAGTAAAAAGGAAGCTTGCTTGTAGTTTATAAAATTGTTTTGATGAATTGCATTTTATAGCGTTTATAGTGCTCAAAACGCTTTACAATGGTTCATTCATTCATACATTGGGAGGTGAAGCGGCGAACAGTCGACGCCATCGTCCTCACTTCCCACATTGACACACCAATGGTGGCAAGCTCACACCGACCAAATCATTGGAGGCAATGTAGGGTTCAGTGTCTTGCCCAAGGACAATTCGACATGTGGACAGAAAGAGCCGGGATTCAAACCGCCGACCTGCTCTACCTCCTGAGCCACAGCAGCCCCAAAAAATAAATGTAGTCGTTTATATAATTGAAATGAAAATGTTTTGCTAAACCTACAGTATGCATTTTTTATGCTATTAACTTTCCATTTTGCAAACGGTGAATATTGTTCCTATGCATCTTCTTTCAACACGTAAGCCAAAAGAAAACAAGCACAGGAATGCACAGACATACACATGCACAGGTATGTGTGCTGTACATGCGCTGTAGGCACACCCTGCTATTTCCCCCCTCTCACCCTCCGTGCTGTCAGTCCATCTCTCTGCCATCGCTGTGTTACTCTTCCCAGATAAATGTTTCATGTCCTCCTCTGGAATAACCTTCTGTGGATATGTCCAAGAGATTATATGAGACATCACTCAGTCACATTCACCTCCGACCGCATGTCTCCGTGGCCTGGCGCTAACGCATCCGCAACAAAACCAAGAGAGGAAGGCAGAAAAACATGGGGAGAAGCATATTTTAATATGCCAAACTGACTGTCAAATAGTGTCTGCATTCAAAGAACTATCAAAGGGATTATCCCTTTCAGATGTGAAAGCTTAAAGTGGGTCACGGACTCCATCCACTGTAATAGCACAGTAAATATTCACTAGCTTATCATTATTTAATCACACCCTAATGGAAAAGATCCCCACCCGAAATACAGGCCCACCTCCAAACTTAATTATTGTCAAATATGTTAACAGCTGTAATTGTAAGGTGACAGTTGCTGTTCCAGTCCTGCCAGATCAGAAAAGTAAATTTACCCAGGGCAATTAGAGATTGGTTCCATTTAATTTGATAGTGTACCTGCAGAAGAGTTGACTTAGATATCACAAGCATCCCTTAGATCAGAGAAAATAATATTGTATATCAAGGGCAATTAAAGACTGAACTGAATTAAGCTGACACTTGGGGAGAACTACAAGTTATTTTAAATATTACTATCATCACCATCATGATCATGAATATTCGTATTACTCTACCTGGTGCTGGTTGCACATTCCTCTCTTTTTCTTTTACATAATCAAAGTAATATAAGATAAATCATTTCAGACAGAACTAGATGTTTGTTGTATTTACTCGGTCGCGGCTGGGGCACGACATCCCTGTAAGTAAATGATATATGCTTGCATAAAGATGAGTTGTGTTGACAGTATGAACCCCAGCTCTATGTTAAGAGCTCTGCTGTTTAATCAGTGGTAAATTATGCTGCCCAGCCTGCCATGGTCATTTGTCAGTTTATATTGATGCCTGTTGGCAACTCACATAACAGCAGTGGAAAATAGGATGTTGTTGCTTTTAACAAAACTATTGTATTCGTATGAAGCAATCCCTCTAAAATTTTGACCATACTCAAAAAATTAGACTTTTATTGGTTCTGCATGGAGGAGATACTCAAAGCTTCAAATATGTTACAATTGACGATAAAATTGCAATTACTGCAAGTCTGCAATATGTAAAAAAAATAAAAATAAACACATTAGAAATGCTTATCTAGATTCATATCTAGACGTAGACTATGTAGTCTGCACATAATGCTCTTGTTCACATCTTTGGGCTTCAGACATCTGACATCTGGCATCTAAAGATGTGTGTTTTATCTCACCTTGTCCAAAAGTACAGTACAACTTTCTTTTGAATATACAGGTTTCTCTGCAGTGTTCTATTTTCAAGTCCAGCGCTAAAAATTTAATGCAACATAACTTCATTGCATTCAGTGTGAGATCAAAGTGCGCTGGTGCTGTTTGATGTATTTTCTATTTGAAGTCTTTTCCCAAAGACACTGGGTGTAAAACAAAAGTTTACATATTCCTCCTTTGTGGTCCCAACGTGAGGTGCACAATGTATTGATCCCTCTTGTCTAAAAGAGAAAGTAGAAAGAGCTGGGATTCTTTTTATTTTCTTCTTTTTGTTTGAGTTATGTTGTTGCGTTGCGAATCCAAGGCCAGCAGCTTGAACCAGAGGAACCGAGGTGAAGAAAGTGAGAGAGAGGCCAGACAGACAGACAGACAGACAGACAGACAGACAGACAGACAGACAGACAGGTATTACATGGTACCAGGCCAAATTGGGCTGACAAGCCTACATCTGAATACTGCGCCCAGCAGCAGGCTCTGATGGACAACCGATTCCTCAGAGAGGGGCCCACAGATTGCCACTGACTGACAGATACAAGAAGCAGTGTTGTGACGACGCTGAATGGGTGCTCTCCGTAACAGAACAAGTGTGATTAAGAGCTGTCAAAACAACATGAGGCAACTGACAATGACATCACTGACAGCCAAAGAGTGGACACTCAGTTGATGTATGCACTGAGAAACAGAATGTGGAGCATGCTTTTACGGTCTATGTTTAAGTGTAAGTATACTGTATCTGTATGTACAGTTATGTATGTATGTATGTGGAATGGAAAGCTTTCAATAATAGGCATTACTCTGAGTGAATGCAACTTTCAGAATCCAGTAATGCATTCTTCTTTAAAAAAGACATTACATTTTCTTTACTTTTGCTTTGCCTATATAGTTATTGCACATCAAGATGTAGGTAGTAAAAAAAAACACTTTGATAAGAGAAAATCACTTTGCAAAGAAGAAGAAGGCAGTGTTGGTGTTAGATATATATCACTCATTCTTGAGATGAGGGACAAAAGTGGAAAAAACATGTCCCACACATAAGAGCCTTATTTTATGTAAAAAATAAATTAATTCATAAAAATAAAAGCACTTGCAAAGTTAAGTGTAATACAGTTGTGTATTATTATGCCCTTAATTTCATTATAATTGTTTTCATATTCCATCTGAATTAGTTAAAAGCAGGCCCTGTACCCAAAAAGGCCTGTATTTAGCCTGTCCCCAGCAAGTGGCCACAATTTCAAACTGCCAAAAAAGTGTCTAATACTGTCACAATCACATAAATATACATACTAAATTAAAGTAGATTGTCAACAACATAGCAAATAATATACACAGTTAATTTTAATTTATATTTTCTATTAAATATCTCATATCAAATGTTCGTCCCACGTCTCCGTCAACTCCGTCAGGTTTTTTTAAAAGTCTTAAATTAATCAGAAAATATTGTCGACAGATTTAGCCTGAAGACTCCATTTCCAAGTCCCATTTATATTTGTTGCAACAGTGGAGTACCTGGTCTGACAAGCATTCAATTGTTTGATATTTTAAACAAACAATGTTGATAACAATGTGGTCACAGCTTTTACATGTCAACTCCGTCTGCACATTTTTATGATCTTTGTTAAGAATTCCAAAATAATGTTTATTATTTTAGTTTAGGGGTTAGGTTTAGCTAACAAAATTAAGCAAAAACAAAATGGCTACATTGTACTAAAGAGGGTTAAGATGAAAACAAATGCCATTTTGTCAACTCCGTCAGACGTCAACTCCGTCAGATTTTGTGTCTGACGGAGTTGACGTGTATCTGACGGAGTTGACAAAAGTGTTCCTAAAACAATAAAATTATTGTTTTTGAATAATGGGCAGTATTCTAATTTGGCACACAGTTAGAGCATGCCTTAAGGAACATTTTTGGCTATGGGGCCATCACAGATTTGTCTCATGGTGACCATGGCAGCCATATTACAAAAGAGCCGCCACCTGATGTTATTTTACAATAACTCAAGTTCTACACCACCTAGGATCTTGATTCTGGTGACTAAGACCTCATTTTCAAGGATGAGGGATACAGTGGTACGATTTAGACTTTCCCTGTGACCATGGCAGCCATTTTTCAAAATGGCCGCCACCTGCTGTTATTTTACAATAACTCAAGTTCTACACCACCTAGGATCTTGATTCTGGTGACTAATCATACATTTTCAAGGATGTGGGGTACATTGGTAATATTTAGATTTGTCCTGTGACCATAGCAGCCATTTTTTTTCCAAAATGGCCGCCACCTGCTGTTATTTTACAATAACTCAAGTTTTAGACCACCTAGGATCTTGATTTTGGCGACTAATCATACATTTTAAAAGATGAGAAATACAGTGGTACTATTTAGATTTGTCCTGTGACCATGGCAGCCATTGTTTTTCAAAATGACCACCAACCTGCTGTTATTTTACCAATAACTCAAGTTTTAGACCACCAAGGATCTTGATTCTGGCGACTAATCATTACATTTTCAAGGATGAACTTTCTCTGGGAGAGGTAAGGGCTTATTTCAGGTGCAGGTTGAGTTTCTACTGACAGGACATTAAAAGGAGGTGGGCTTTCTGGCCTTTGACTTGCCCCTTTCAGGTACAGATGCACAGTTTGACTTCACTGGCCACTGCAGGGAACTGTGGGGGAGAAACTTTGGTCTCTTGACACCCCGATTAGGTTCAGGGTTTTTTTTGGTGTAGACTTGCCTTTCATGACATCTTTGCTGCAGCAGTTGATCTCCTTACTGCCAGTGGTGGCACACTCTGGGTCTCTGGGGCATTGTATCTTGGTGGCCTCCTGCCAGTGTTTCTCCATCCTTCTCCTGAGCTCTGTGTTCTGGGGCTCTGTTATAGTCAACTTACATTGTCTTGGCTGGAGATTGCTTTCCTGCAGGGTCCAGCCCAGTCTTGTGCAGATGGCTGCTGGCCCACCTGGAGGCCCCAACCTCACTTGTTCGGTTGGTGTGATTAGGTGGGGTGGTCTTCCCCAATCAGGATGAGGGGTTAGACCCTTTCAAACGGCAGTCTGGCCAAGTGTCTGTATTTAGTTGTGAGTTTAGATACAGGATACGATTGCTCACCCAGCCCCAGGTGACATGAGGTGAAGGCTCCTTTGATTTGGTAACATTGCTTTGGTTGACATGCTGGGGACACAGAGAAAGACACTGATGCCTTCAGTGTCTGCACATCCTGCCTGATGGTCCTGAAGCCAAATCTTCTGTCTTCAGTCTTTCGTTCACTGTTCACTGCTCACTGTTCACCTCACCGAATTTAGCCCAAGGAGTTTGACCCCTAGTTTGGCCATAGACCCCCTAGTTTGGCCATAGCCACTTGCCCAAATGTGCCGACATGTGCTGACCTCATCACATCTGTGATGATGGCTTTGGCCGTTTTTAGCCAACGATCCTAGGTGGTGTAGAACTTGAGTTATTGGGAAATAACAGAAAGTTGGCGGCCATTTTGAAAAATGTCTACCATGGTCACAGGACAAATCTAAATAGTACCAATGTATCCCACATCCTTGAAAATGTATGATTAGTCACCAGAATCAAGATCCTAGGTGGTGTAGAACTTGAGTTATTGGGAAATAACAGAAAGTTGGCGGCCATTTTGAAAAATGGCTGCCATGTTCACAGGGCAAATCTAAATAGTACCACTGTATTCCTCATCCTTGAAAATGTGGGATTAGTCACCAGAATCAAGATCCTAGGTGGTCTAGAACCTAAATCAGTTAAACTTGTCAACTCCGTCAGATGTTCGTCAACTCCGTCAGACGTTCGTCCCGTGATGTTTTTGTTAATTTCCAAAGAAATAGAAAATTCGCTGTCAAATCTTTTGTGCTTATGTATTGAAACACCAACTGAAATGATACGTAATGATGATTTTTTTTTTTTTTTACATGGTTTTCATGTTATAATATTGAAAATAAAGGTTGAAATGACGGTTTTGAGAAATTGGATATTTCATAATAGTGTGATATTGGAACAAAATAATATTAAAAGATTTGTATTACTTAACTTGATTACTGAAAGCCATTATAAGATAACTGAGGACTTTATATTATTGTTGAAATGATACAATTCAATTAAAAGGGATTTTAGTGTGTCTGACGGAGTTGACATGAATCAGGTATTAAGTGCATAAATGTCCCATTTTAGAAAGAAATGTTATGCGAAAAACCTGTTCCTTCTCAAGATTGGTAGTTGAGACCTGTGTCTACAAATACATCTATTTGATTTGAATGTATCTTTAAAAAAAAAAAATCCAGTTTGAAAAAAGTTTTGTCCCTTATCTCAAGAATGGGTGATATATATATATATATATATATATATATATATATATATATATATATATATATATATATATATACAGTATATCTCACAATTAGGCCAGGATGTTTCATCGTTCTATACAGGAGTGTACAAGAAATGCAAGAAAACCACACTACTTGCTACCATAGAGGACACCGAAGTTCAAAAACTATAAATCTAAAATTGAAACCTACTGTACTACTGTAGATGAATTACAACCAAATCCAATCCTTTGCTTAAGGCTATTGGAAATCAACGTGAACACTGCTTGCTTTTGTGTCCATGGTAAGGTATCTTGTTTTATTGACATTTATACCTTTCTAAATTTCAGCCTGTCTTTTACTGCTTTTCCAGTCCAAAACAAGACCACTATAGCTGTGGTGGATGCATAGGCCATGCCAAAGAAAACACTGTGCGGCCGGGGGCAGGAAAGGGCAGCTACGGTGGGAATGGACCCTACTTGTTCTCTGTGTTCAGTGTTCACAAGGCAGACTTAGATGGAAAGATCTTTGAGGCTCTGCGAAGCTTGGTTCCACAGGGACTTACACAAATACAAAGCCTATTTCTTTGGGAGATTGCTGCTCTGTTTACCGACATGAATAAAGCTGTCGCCTCCTCAAAGCTACAAATTCACCAAGGGACAGAGTTCATCCCTATTCCCTCCTACCACATACCGCTGCTTATAGAATTAACAGTCCGCGATTGGCTGCAGTGAACAGAGGAGCCACAGATGTTTCAGAACCCATGTTAAAAGGCAGAGAAAGGGAGCACTTGTACAGTGTTTGTCCGACTCCTCACAAGTACATTGTGCTAGAAAGCGATCATTCAGTCTCCTCACAAAAGGAGAAATGTTTAGTATGCTGCATCAGAATTAAAGCACAGCTATTGCTTTCCAGCTTTGGCCATAGGCCAACCTTTTCTGATGCATGATATCTTACAAAAATATTGCAATAACGTGTTCAATAACAAAATGTGCACCTGTGCCCCTTATCTCTTCAACTGCCGATTAGTAGGCACCCCACCTCTCGAGGTGAGGTCTATAGTATACAGTATAGCACCCCACCCCTCGAGGTGAGGTCGTATAGTACAGTATAGCACCCCACCCCTCGAGGTGAGGTCTATAGTACAGTATAACACCCCACCCCTCGAGGTGAGGTCTATAGTACAGTATAACACCCCACCCCTCGAGGTGAGGTCGTATAGTACAGTATAGCACCCCACCCCTCGAGGTGAGGTCGTATAGTACAGTATAGCACCCCACCCCTCGAGGTGAGGTCGTATAGTACAGTATAGCACCCCACCCCTCAAGGTGAGGTCTATAGTACAGTATAGCACCCCACCCCTCGAGGTGAGGTCTATAGTACAGTATAACACCCCACCCCTCGAGGTGAGGTCGTATAGTACAGTATAACACCCCACCCCTCAAGGTGAGGTCTATAGTACAGTATAGCACCCCACCCCTCGAGGTGAGGTCTATAGTACAGTATAACACCCCACCCCTCGAGGTGAGGTCTATAGTACAGTATAACACCCCACCCCTCGAGGTGAGGTCTATAGTACAGTATAACACCCCACCCCTCGAGGTGAGGTCTATAGTACAGTATAACACCCCACCCCTCGAGGTGAGGTCTATAGTATACAGTATAACACCCCACCCCTCGAGGTGAGGTCTATAGTATACAGTATAACACCCCACCCCTCGAGGTGAGGTCTATAGTACAGTATAACACCCCACCCCTCGAGGTGAGGTCTATAGTACAGTATAACACCCCACCCCTCGAGGTGAGGTCTATAGTACAGTATAACACCCCACCCCTCGAGGTGAGGTCTATAGTATACAGTATAACACCCCACCCCTCGAGGTGAGGTCTATAGTACAGTATAACACCCCACCCCTCGAGGTGAGGTCTATAGTACACTAAGTACAGTATAACACCCCACCCCTCGAGGTGAGGTCGTATAGCACAGTATAACACCCCACCCCTCGAGGTGAGGTCTATAGTATACAGTATAGCACCCCACCCCTCGAGGTGAGGTCTATAGTATACAGTATAGCACCCCACCCCTCGAGGTGAGGTCTATAGTACAGTATAACACCCCACCCCTCGAGGTGAGGTCTATAGTACAGTATAGCACCCCACCCCTCGAGGTGAGGTCTATAGTATACAGTATAACACCCCACCCCTCGAGGTGAGGTCTATAGTATACAGTATAACACCCCACCCCTCGAGGTGAGGTCTATAGTACAGTATAACACCCCACCCCTCGAGGTGAGGTCGTATAGTACAGTATAACACCCCACCCCTCGAGGTGAGGTCGTTAGTATACAGTATAACACCCCACCCCTCGAGGTGAGGTCGTTAGTATACAGTATAACACCCCACCCCTCGAGGTGAGGTCGTATAGTACAGTATAGCACCCCACCCCTCGAGGTGAGGTCGTTAGTATACAGTATAACACCCCACCCCTCGAGGTGAGGTCGTTAGTATACAGTATAACACCCCACCCCTCGAGGTGAGGTCGTTAGTATACAGTATAGCACCCCACCCCTCGAGGTGAGGTCTATAGTATACAGTATAACACCCCACCCCTCGAGGTGAGGTCGTTAGTATACAGTATAACACCCCACCCCTCGAGGTGAGGTCGTATAGTACAGTATAGCACCCCACCCCTCGAGGTGAGGTCGTTAGTATACAGTATAACACCCCACCCCTCGAGGTGAGGTCGTTAGTATACAGTATAACACCCCACCCCTCGAGGTGAGGTCGTATAGTACAGTATAGCACCCCACCCCTCGAGGTGAGGTCGTATAGTACTGTATATAGCATGTATAAATGGTGTGCTGTTGTGAAATGTGCTGAGTTGCTTTCAACACAAAATGTTTTGACTAAAAGCATTATTGCCAAAACAATACAATGGCATTAGGCCTGACTGGCTGGTTTGAGATGTGGTTAACTGTCGTAGAATATTTTATAAAAGTGATCTAAGTAGGAGATGATATAGCTAAATGATGATAACGTGGTACCAAGTTGTATTTGGGGTTATATATATTTCTTTGAAACTTTTTTTTACGTTTTTATTTTTATATTTCGGTTAACAGGTGGGTCATGTTGGGCATCGACTGATAAAGGAGTTATGCAAACAATATGCAACAATGAGTTAAAATATGCATATTGGAATTATAAAATGTTATTCATTTTGAGTTTGATAAAGGCTAATAATAGGAACAGAAAAGCGTATTCATTATGGAACGATAATAACGGGCTCACTTTTGATCCTTTATAAGGTCGATCAAATGTCTGAGCTTTCTTTCAGCCATCCATTTCAGTTTTTAATGGTTGCTTACTTTAATGAGCACTGCCCCATCACTCAAACTGCATTGAGACTGAGGAGGCGAGCTCTCAACCCCCTGTGAAGTTCTTGCCAGATTTCACAATGTACAAATCACCAAGACAGCGGACACTGTTGTGGTCCTTCCAGACTGTGTACCCTCTTTCCAATGTTCACCGATATGAAGGCAGACAATAGCACGCAGCTCAGTAGCTCTGGAATGCTGTCAAAGAGAGCCAAAGAGCTCCATTGTTGCAAGGCGTACATACAAAAGTCGGCATTATGAGACATTCTTTCTCGTTCTCTGCCATGCTCGACAGGAGAGATTCAGGAGAAAACATCTCCTCAGTAATAATTTAGCTGATGGCCTATTATGCTGTGTAGCAAATCAATACATATTATATTTGGCTATGGCTGAAGTGGTGAGTGTTGGCAGGGGGCCAGCTCATCTCGTTGTGGGGATGAACGGATGCAGGTGCATCAGAACTTCCCTGCGCCTGTCTGAGAAACAGAGAATGGACCAGTAACAATAGCATGCAGCCACTTGTGTGTAATTGTATAAGGCATCTCACTCTAAAACGCTTTCTTTGTATGACAGGTGTTTTGAGACCACGCTTGCATGCAGTGAGGTTTCTATGCATAAAGAGCTTCACTTAAAATCTCAAATTATATTAATGCTGAAACTTTTCTTGTTATAACATTGTCAATCATTACTAGAACTCTAACAACAATGTAATCTATTCAGACTTGTTTATGGCAAGGATAAACCACAGTGTTACTTTCATGTTGTTAATACCATGTAAAATATTCTAAAGTTTTCCTATGTTTACGATTAGTTGTTTGCTTGCTACAGTGTTGTTTATCTCTCGGAAGCCAGTACACTTCCAGGCTATTGGATGTTGTTTGTCATCAAAAGGCTCTTATGTATGAAAGTTCTTGTGTTTTGAAGGAGAACTGAATATCGGCATTAAAATTTAAATGCTATATTGCAAAACATCACTTCACAGATTTGGGGGCAAGTGTTCGAGCAGATGTTCCTCCAGTGATCTGTAAATAAGTGGAATTGTACATAAAGACACTGAGGCGGCTGTAAG
Source organism: Protomyctophum bolini (assembly GCF_963924005.1). NCBI lineage: Eukaryota > Metazoa > Chordata > Actinopteri > Myctophiformes > Myctophidae > Protomyctophum > Protomyctophum bolini. Next base: position 34,103,698 of record NC_137862.1, read on the forward strand.
ATATTCAGGAAGCAACCCAGCCCTGCTTCAAATCCACTTGAAAATAGTAAGAAAGCAGTCAGAAACTGTTAGAGCGTATTGGATTGTAGACTCTTGTTCCAGTTTTTCTCCCTCCTCCCTTATGCTTAATTTATATGCCATCGTGTCCCATGTCTAAAATAGCAGATCTACAATGTCACAACGCATTGCGTCACGATGTGAGCTTGTAGATCGAGTGCTTGTAGATCAGGAACACCGTCATACTACTAAGTATAAATCAGGCTTTAGAGTGACCCTCTCTATTTCCTGTGTGAAGAAAAAGAAGAAGAAGAAGAAGAAGAAGAAGAAGACCTAAAAGAGGCTGCAAGACCAAATGAATCATTGGTGGGAGGGAAAATATCACTAAAGTATGCATAAGTGAAAAATAAATGAAAACAAACAAACTATGTTGACCTGCAAAGTGCACAGTGCTTCAGCGAGACAGATATATTCTATTGGTTGTCTATCTTCTCTGCCTGTTTTATAGACACACATATCTGGAGGCAGCAATCTGCCCTTTGTGTGGCTCACATTTAATGAAATTTATAACAATTGTTCCTCAATCAGAACAAGTGCTTATTTAAAATGCAAATCCGCTCTTGTCTGTGACATCCTGCAATTACGCAGAACAATGAGGTATTTTTTCTGTGGTCTCTCTCCCTTCTCATTAAGGGCTTTCAGAATGGGACAATGATTGACCACCTGGTCCTGCTACTGTAGCTAAATTTATTAAACACGCTCTCTTTAGAAAATCAATGCATGATTGTATGAGATAAACCAGACTTATTTTTTTCTTATGGGAAGACATAATTAGCCTGACCTGTAGCCTGCAAGTGCCGAGGAAGGTGTGAAATATTTATGAAGAACGTGTGACAAGAAGTGTCATTACATTCAATCTAAAGTTCCCTAACATACTTACTGTAATTAAAAAAGACAGTGATGATGTACAGCTTTTAAGTATTTATTAACTTGTTTACAATTACTACTTGCATGATTTCCAACAATAGTTGAATCCCTTTACAGCACAATTGGTATTCTAATACATTTATTAATTCAAAACATCTACTGGCATGATGACATGATTGCACCTACACATTGTTTTGATCATAAGCACATGGCAGAACAGGCTTCTGAATACATTACACTCTATTTAATTTGTTACATATCACTGGCCTCAGTATCATCTTGAGTTATCTGCACGGAGACGAGTGTTTTGTGGCATTGAAAAGCATTTTAATCAGGGAATCATTGCATTTCCCTACACAAGTCAGTGGGCAAAACTGGATGGGAATCTGTATGCTTACTTATCCGTTAACTTGTGATTAACACAAACAGGCTGTTCCTCAGAAGAATAGCCCTGTGAGAAATGAACCCTGCCTTGTCTCTCGAGTCAGTTTATAATTATTACATTGTGTCTCAATTGAACTTCATCAGAGCACTCTCACAGTGCTCATTCTGCTGCTTGGATAAATTAATTGGATTAAAGATTTGATTATCAGTTCCTTTGTGCATCCAACCCTGCATCTTCATCGCAAACACATACTGCATATGAATGTAAACACACAAACACGTGTTTGTGCACGCACACGCGCACGCGCACACACACACACACACACACACACACACACACACACACACACACACACACACACACACACACACACACACACACACAGAGAAGGCACAAGTGCAAAAGAGAACGATTGCTTGAAAATGTTTGCTAATGTCTATATGATGGTTGAGCTGATGTTAAGTGCTATGCTCAGAGCAGGGTAGCGGTTTGACTTGCATTCATATGCAGGATATAATACACTAGAATAAAGGTTTAATTTAAAACCTTCTCTGCTGACAGTATAGTACACTGTCATATGACTTTCCCCCTTCTCTCCAGCACTCCAAAGATGGGAAAAGTTGTGAATGTGTGTGTGTGTGTGTGTGTGTGTGTGTGACTGTGTGTGTGTGTGTGTGTGTGTGTGTGTGTATGTATGCGCATGTGTGTGTGTGTGTGTGTGTGTGTGTGTGTGTGTGTGTGTGTGTGTGTGTGTGTGTGTGTGTGTGTGTGTGCGTGCGTGCGTGCGTGCGTGCGTGCGTGCGTGCGTGCGTGCGTGCGTGCGTGCGTGCGTGCGTGCGTGCGTGCGTGCGTGCGTGCGTGCGTGCGTGCGTGCGTGCGTGCGTGCGTGCGTGCGTGAGAGAGAGAGAGAGAGTTGGGGCAGGGTGCTGCTTGTGATTGGTACTAAGGTGGCAGGAGCAGATGCAAATGAGTAGAGCGGAACAGTGAAAAACCAAATCAGAGAAGGAAAGATAAATGAGAGAGAGAGAGAGGAAGTGAGAGTGTTTGGAGTTCACAGCCTAGGCTACTCTCACACCTGCAGCCATTGAGTCTGTGACACGCACGCACGAGCACACACACACACACACACACACACACACACACACTGGATGAGAAGCTCATGACATAGCAACAACAGGCGACAGCACCCCACTTCTGTATCCTCTCAATCACAGCCTTGCTAATCACATGCAAATGAAGATCCCCTTGTCCTCGTGAGGTCGCATCCATCATGTTAACACAGCACACAATCCTTCCATTAACATTGTGGCAAGAGTGAGATGATTCTTGGGTTCTGTCATTTATAGAAAAAGGAGAGTTTATAACTGCCTGGTCTTCCTATTTATTATTTAATTATTGCCCCATTATATTTTTATGCTTTACTAAACATAACTTCTCAGCATTATTACAAACTGCTGAAATGATGATTTGTTTATAATCATTGTGATGTTCTGGGGGCTAGAAACTTAGTTTGTACATCCTTTTAATGTAATGAGTGTAAAATCAGACTGCCATCTGTTTTTCTATATATATGTATGTACGCTATACTAAACATTTTCCGTAACTCTGTCCTCAAGTCTGGAAAAGGGATCACTGCTGAGCATAATGTAAACAACTTTGTTTTGATCCTAGATTGGAAGTTGATTGAAAGTGTGAGTATAAAGTGTCTATCTTGGAATTAATTAAAGCAATTATAATTCTTTTGTGTTTGACATCAAAACGGCCTCATAGGGACAAGACAGTGTATCGCTCAGATTCAGGAACATGATGGATGCCCTTGAGTTAGTCACAGTGACTGACATCACAGTCTGGAGATCTAATTTCATTTGAGTACATCCATAATGATTACAGCCATTTTGAAAGGAAGCTATTACAAGCATTTGCTTCAAAATGTTTTACAACAGGCCAGAAACATCAAATATGACCATAGTTGAATAGTCTTTAAAAGCACAAATTAAGGCAATTGAATAATGTTGTGGTGTAGTGATCACAAAGCATCTTCTGTTCAATGATGGGTTACATTATGAGGTGCATTCGTTTGAATACAGATGCTTTTTTGTTCCTGTTTTAGCAGCATTTCAGTTGCTTTCAAGCCAAACACGCTCCTGCCTGCCTGTATGTGTTCAAATTACTATTGTTTTTTAAATGCATTTGTGACAAATGCATTACCAAATCCTTTTGCAAGACCTTTAACACATTTGATGCTGATCACAGTTATACTCGTCCTATAAATTAATTATGCGTGACACTCATGACGAGTTGGCTCGTCTTAAGGTGTTTGTGTTTCATTTTTGGAATCGCTCTTCGGTGCTTAGACCTGGCTGCTAGGCCCCCGACCGCACTGTTTCTGTTGGTCCATAGCCATTAGCTTGTTATCCGGTGATCGCGATGAGAACATTGCCGTTTTCTAGAGCTCCTCTTTCTAAGGATTGGCCTAACTTTAACTTGATAGCATTGATTCTGGTAGTGTTAGCATCCAAGATAGCGACAACAGGACTGCTTCATAGTACCAGTAAGACGCCTGAGGGCGAGAAGCGACCTCGCCCTTTACGGTCACGTGCATGGATCCGCCTCTGTGACAGCAGGGGGTCAGATCAACATATGGAATGAATTCTGTACTGGTCATATATGGAACGTGTCTTGTGGGGGTTTGATGTAGTAAGATCAACATATGGAATGTCAGAACAATTCAGCTCCATATATGGAGATCTAAGGGTGGCAGCGGGGGCAGTGTCTTAAGTGTACAGGGTTTGATGAGGGCCCAGGTAGGAACTCAATTTTTTGCCGGCTGCCTGGCGCAGCTGCACTAATAACTTTGGGGCAGGCCCGTCTAGAGTTTAAATGGACAGGTAACAGTCAAAAGGGAGACATCGGGCCCAGACAGTTAAAATGAGAGAAAACATTTTCCTTCCAATCCCCTGTGAGCATTATTTCTTATTATTTAATTACACTACCAATGACAACATGTGCACTGCTCTTGGACTGTTAGTTAGTTTGTTATTGTTATTATTAAACTAATTTAAAACATTTGCACTTTGGGAATTAGCCTGTTATTGTTTTGTGTAGCTTACTCTGCCGCTCCGACATTTTCTTTCAACCAGGCTGTCTGGAAATATTATTCATGAGGAATCAAGATGAACAACATTAGACATGCTCGAATTGGGTCGGTACTCACCAGTAAGTTCAGCCACATTATGCGCGCAGGCCTGCACCTTAATTAGGCCTATGTGGGGAAGCCACATTCGCTTGCCCAGCCAAAATGTAATTTCTGTTGCCACTATTGCAACTCATTTAGTCTACCAATGGCTGTTCAAATGCAACAGACTAGATTCTTAGTGAAACAGACCTGAGTTGCAACTGTATTTGGATTTCTACACTGTTTATTTGTCACACCCTTGAGACTGGTGCTCTTGTAATTCTTATTTACAATTAACAACAATGGAATTTATATGATGTATTGAATTGCTAATCCTTCATCCTTCAAAATGTCAGGTGGCTAGATTCTTCAAAACTGAGTACTTTCATCAAGTCACTGTCAGGATTCTTTGTGTGTATTTGCCCTCCACCTAGAATTAACTGCAAACCTCCAGCATTAACTGGATATCTAATCTCATGACATCCAGAAAGACATTTGACAAGGCTCCAAATGAAACACAATGCATCCCTTTTGGGCATGTCATTATATATATATATATATATATATATATATATATATATATATATATATATATATATATATATATATATATACATACATACATACATACATACATACAAGTTTGGTAAAATCCCAAGATTGGTAAAATCCAAAATTTGGTAAAATCCCAAATTTGGTAAAATCCCAAATTTGGTAAAATCCCAAATCTCGGGTCTCAGACAGTGAAATGACTGTTCCACTAATATCAGAGTGGACCCGGAAATTGGCTGTCACAGCTGTCATTCACTCCCCCCTTTTTTATCATCCGACCAGTGGGAAGCGAGCTACCTGCGTGCCTTGCCTCACGTGACTTTAGTAATGAAGTAGCGGCGCTACTGTGTATATACAACAACAACATGAAAGAGCCTTGGGTACGGGTACGGTCCAACATCTCTCTGTACTGCTCAAGGTTGGAACTCATATTTCTAATAATAAGTAGGTCAGTGTGGCTCCGGTTCTGACATCGCTTGGTACTTTTCAGGTTTGGAAAGTTCTGGTTATACTGCCTCCCCATTGGCAAAAACTTAAAAACAAATAAATAAGTACAATACTACCATATGGTTTATATTTAGCAATGCTGACTTTAAGTTCATCTTCTCTAGTGACAACTATGTTACATGACAATTAACACAAAGGTTTTGTTTTAATGGTAGCGATTCAGGGCTGGAGCCAGGCTAGATCAATGGTTAAAAGCCTCAAGCACAAGGCTCTGTGCCACTACATCGATTATCTCTTACTGAGTACAAGAGAAAGTAAAATGTTAGAAAAATAAACCCCCTATAAAATGTAAAAGTAAGTAATGTGATTTTACTGTGTATGAATCTATGTTTTTTTAATGGGTACGGCAATTGCAATGCACTTACAGCAGTGGTTCTCAACTATTTAATGATGATTAACATAAAGTGGGAAACAATTATGTAAAAAATATGTTATGGCATTTGTTCTTTAGACAAGGGGTTCTCAACGTTTTTGGCCGGGTACCCCTGGAGATGCTTTGGCAGTGTCAAACCATCTCCGGGGGGAAAAAAATAATACTTTGGGGTTGCGACCCACGGGTTGAGAACCCCTGCTTTAGACTGTTGTAACATATAGGTTGTTATGCCTTTAAATCCGGGAACTACCTCTGTGTCTCATTAGTTGTTGCTATACATGTAGCAACATAATAAAAAAAATACAAATAAAATAAAATGTAATAACAATTTGAACGTTTTCACATAACTTAGGTTAGGTTTTCGAAGGTCTAAATGAGTTAAAACCGTACAAATTGAGTTTTCATTGTGATACTGATAAACATAGGAACTTATAGTTCCATTGATCCAAGGCGGAACACCATTCGTTGCTAGATCTGAACATGCACCGAGCCTGGGTGGGACGATTTTCAAGTGGGCGCTGATCCAGAAAAGGTTGAGGACCACGTCTGGCCTACAGCATATTGTAGTGCAGAGAGCATGGAAAGTTTCCCCAAACCTTAGTCAAGTAAAGAGGTTGTTCATTAGAGAACAGGAAATATATATCCATTAACATTTTTTTCCCTTCATATAGCATAGTAATTTTAGCCTTTCAGCCCATGGCGCCACTATGAAAAATCATATAGTTTTGGACTTCTTCTAGAAGGCATACACTATATTGATATTCAGGCTGGAATAGAATTCAATATGTCACTCCCAAACATTTCCCCCAGAGAATCACTCCTTTCTCTATAATTTCCATAGAAATTTTGTGTGCAAATGCGGTAATAGACACATTTATAACATCAAAAGGATTCAATTTTCTTTTCAATCACACAACAGTATGAATAGCTTTTTCCATTGAATCTAACAACGAGAAGCCATTACCACACGCTAAAGGATGGGTTGCCTCCACTTGCTTTTATGAAAGTGTGTCAAACAATTTTTCATGTCTCACATTTGTTCTAACCAAACGGGGCCTGCCAGGTTTATTTCTAATTTGTCAGATGGAGGTCCTTTTTATTTAAATTGGTGTGAGCAATCATCAGTGATCTATATATATATATACACGTATATGTATGTATATATATGTATATATGTATATATATGTGTATATATATATATATATATATATATATATATATATACTGTATGTAATGCATGTGTGCCAGTGTACACATACACACACACGCACGCATGCATGCACGTTTTAAAATGGACAGTTGCTTTCTTCAATACATTAACTATAGAGTTCTATAGAGTTCACAGCTTAGAGATGACAGACATGATTAATTGCAGTTGGTAAATTATTTGAAAAAGGATGACATGCAAAGCAAAACTGTGATTGCTACACACAGCAATTGCTGGGGACGTGGCCACTGTTCAAATAGAGGGGTGATAAAAGCAAATATTTTACCTCAATCGTGTAATGGCTCAGTTTGCAGCACTTTGTAGAAAAGGTTTACAGCAAATGGCTGTAATGGGTGAATTCCTCATCTTTCAGGCATAATGTAGCCAGTCCATTTCATTCTGGGTTTTTTGTGTGTGTGTGTGTGTGTGTATGCTGCTGGACAATTTTAAATAGCAATATACAGTATAGTTGAATGACCAACATAATGTATATAAACATAATGGACTGAGAAATTACATATTCAAACAGGTGTTTAGTTATGTTCTACTATTTCTGGGGTAAGGGGTGACAACGACTCAATGTTATTGCATGGATCAAATTTAAGAACAGTGTAGACTTTGTAACAGCCATTCAAACAACCAAATATCATTCTTCAGACACTTTACTCATCTAATCTGCTTTTTCCAAAGATTTTCATTTATTAAATATGCTGAAAACATGTTGGAATTAATTGTCTGTTGCTGGTTATTTCCTTATGAACACATTTGTAAGTACGATCTATATTTGCATCCATCATTAACAGCCTGAAGACACTCTCTCAGCCTTTAGTCCCTCTGTCACTGAAATTATATAACAGAGGAACACTTAAACCTCCCATGTTGAACGATTTGAAGATTTGCACTTGAATGTATTGATTTATTTCCTACCCTCATATTTTTTCTGTCTTTAGATTGACATATGTATTCAACATGGCCATTTGTTCCATAGCTCAAAACAAGCCCATATCAATGAGTATGGATTCTGTGAATTCTGTGGAGAATTTGCTTGCTAAGGGAATACCATTATACACCTATTATATAGTTGGATTAAATTTACTCATTTACTTATGCGGCTCAATAAAACTGATGGAAAAAAGCAAGCCTCCCTCATCCTATGGGGGTTTTCTTGCGTAGTTGTTCTTCTATAAAATGTGTTGCGTGATCAAACAACTCCATGGACAACAGCAGAACGTTTCTTTGCATTGATGTTGTGCAAAAGAACCCGAAGATCAACACTGATTGAGCTGAGGGATGTTCCATGTGAGCAATGAGGTATTCATAATTGCACGAAACATCTCAATTTCCAAGAGGTGTTGAGTAAATCATCAGAGCCTTACAACTCACGCATAGATCTAACATCTGGTATGAGCCAATCTGAGGAACAGCTGGTTCTGGTCCCCTTATCTGGTGTACTTGTTGGATGTAACCTTTAGTGAAAGATATAGAATTAATTCCAATTCATTTTATTTCAGGGAATAGGTTTGCATTTTCCTTTTTTCTTTAGGTCTATGATTTTGAAGTGGGAATATGTTGTTCCCTGGATGTTTGGCTGTGTTCTTGCCCCTTGAGACGGGCTTACTGCAGCCATAAGGGAAGCTGAATGCCATTGCACCTGACAGCATGTTGACTTTAAAAAAGTCATTGTAGTGACAAGGGAGGTACTTCTGAGAGGATAATTGTATCCTGGGTCTACTGCACGCTGCTTATTATTGATTCATGGGGAACAGAATGAACTCCTTGTAAACGTATAAAAATACATTTAAGTGTCCATTCTCCTTTTCTAAAATCACAGCTCCAGCTATCTGCTTTTGTCACTAGCAGTCCCACTCTCGATCTGCCAACTCAGCTTTTAAGGGCCCTGGCAGGCAGGATGGAGCTTATATTTAACAGAGCTGACAGGTTGGACAGTAATGCAGTTGTCTGGGCTTTTATTTCTTACATGGGATTGGCTTTTGAAAAGCCACAGCACATTAGAATGAAGTGCTTTCCGACAAGACCCCACATGAACGCTGAACAGCGGCAGTCTGTATTCCTTCTATACAGCCTCCTCTCACACGCTGAAAAGAGCTTCGGCCCGGTCCAGATAAAATGTTGGAAAACTTTTTTAGGAAATGTTCTGTGCTTCAGAATTGTTGAACTGTATATTGAAGGAAAACGTATAATCTTATATTTTTTATGTCATATTTGGTTTGTTTTCATTCATCTTACTAATGGTACTATTTTATTGATTCTCTGCTACAATCGTATTTTATTCAATGTGTTTCGAGTTAAGTATAGGACTACCATAAATATACAGCACAATAAAAGGAAGGGATAACCTTGGTTCCTATTTCAGAAATAAAAAATAATAATCACAAACCTCCTGTATGGACCTCACTACTCTCCCTGGTTTAGAGCTGCTGCACTCCGTGGTCTTTTTTAACAAGTTTGAAAATTACAAGATACTTTTGAGTGACATTTCTGTGCTACCACTCCCTGTAATTTTAGGCAAGGCCATTGTATATTGTTGTATGCTTGTAAACCGAGCCAAGCCACAGGCTGTGAGGTCACCCCAAAAGGGCTTTCCAGTGCAATAAGAGCCTGGAGGTTTACTGGTTCCTCAAGCTGGGAACAGAAGGAACAAGACTGCCATGCAGCTGCTCCTCTTCACATTCGCTTATGGGGGACACCCGCAAGAAGAGAGCCATATGAAAATGACAATGACACCACACCACAGCTGGAAACCATCAGGATGAAAAGCCACACTGCAGGCCTCCACTCCTTAGCTAAGCTCTCCATGAGCCAAACACTCAGTCTTGGCAGCATCTTTTATTTGCTCATATAATTGTGCAATTCCTAATTTGTTCTTTGCTTTTTCCACGGATAAAGAATTTAAGCAGTCATTTCCTTTTATTGAAAGCTGTGTTTATTTGATTTAGTCGTGGACGAGTGTTAAGATCAAATACTAGAAATGCATCACAGCATTGATCTAATTCTCTGTAACGTTTCACTGGCTTTGTTCATTTTGGTTTTGACTGCAGTGTTACTACCATTATCACCCCCTTTATTGTGAGAACTGTCCATCACAAAATATACACAGTGTTAATAACTCCTGAAGTTCCTTTTTTTTGGTTGCTATCTATGATACTGTAATTGCAGTGACAGGGTGCATATCACCTCAATCACGCAGAAGGCTAAATAGAAACAAAGAAACAAGTGCTGAAGAGACAAGGACCTGATAATGATGTAATTTTAGGGCCAAATGACTAAGTGTCCTCTGCCTAGTCCAATATGACTGGGCCATGGACCAAGAGGAAGCCACACACAGTGACAGAGCATACACAGGAAAGGGAAGCGTGTGGACCTGGCAGGCCGAGACAGAAACATGAGCATTACTCAGTGTGTTCAGAGCCATTCATCTCCACCAGTCAGGACACCATGGCAGTGATTAGCATTGTCATTCTCATTTCCAGGCCCTCTGTGCAGATGGCCTGCATGCTGGAGGTGCCAGCATAAGAGTGTGACTGCATTCTTCCTCTCATAATCACTCAGTCTCTAAGCTGCCCCCAGCCATCGTTTCATTTCCGTAGAACAGGACCTTCTCAGGCCATAGAGACCAAATTTACTTTCATATAGGGTTAAGGTTTGCAGGATCCTTTCAAATGATTCTGTCCTAGAAACCCTGATATGAAAAGATGTTTTAGTTTGAATTTCAATTCAACTATCTACTGTACATGTAAACGTCATAATTGTACATGGTGATATTGAAATGTATTGTTAGTCACTAGTATTGTTGTAATTTGGGATGCACCGATAAGGAAATTCTTGGCCGATAGGCCTACCGATACAGATGTTTAAAATAACAATTTAGCTGATAGCCGATACTGATACCGATATATGGTTATTTTGTTTTTGTTTTTATTTCTCCCTTTTGTGCCAGGGAAACAAATAGACCTTCAGTACAAGAAATAAATGTTCAGAATCTAAGCTTGGTAGGCTGCAGATAACCAACAAACCAGTTTTATTTGCTGATAACGATATTGACTGATAACGGCAAATATCGTCCGATACCGATATGTGGCAGATACATCGGTTCATTCCTAGACATATTGAAATGTAGTGAAATGAAACTACTCATATTCCTCCTTAGTAATCAATAAAGGCCACCCATGGCGTCTGCTAAATACCTACATTGTAAATTGTATGGACCACTGGGGAGTGGGGATCCTCAGACCACACTTTGAAAACCAGTACCAAAAAAGACATAAAAGGACATTTCTGTGGTGATGTTACAAATTATGTGGTGTCACTATACTGTTCACATAGAGGATTGTGTGCACAGCTCAAAAGCCTATATTTAGGCCAGGTGCTGGATGTCACTATAATATACATGCAGTAGTGATTTTTCATTTGAGGCATTACTTATATACTGTACATCCCATCTTCTTAATAGGGTTGTCCTGATCGGATCGGGTGATCGGAAATCGGCTCCGATCACATGATTTTCAAAAGATCGGAATCAGGGAGAAAATATCGGATTTTTAATTATCTAATGTAAATCTCAAAGAAAGCAATGATATTTTGTAAAAACTGTTGTGTTAGTTGTTTTCCTTCTGGTCCCAGTCAGAGATCATCAAACTAAAACTAGTCACACTCAGAGGCGTGAAAGACACCTATGCATGATGGCATAGATGTCTGTAGTACTCTCTCTGAATGAGAGAGATACTCTTTAAGAGTTTTAACTTGACTTCAGTTATATAAGCTGTAGAACTGTAGAACTCTAATTAACCAATACATAATTATTTTTGCTATGATTCCATGCTTTCATAGAAAGAAAAAAACAACACAATGACAGTCATTCTAATAAAAGTATAGTCACAATTTCCCTTTCAATAATTTCAGTAGCCCGAGGAAGGTCGCAAGACCGAAACGTTGCTTCTTAAATAAATGCTCTGAACCAAGCAAGTGGCGGTGCGCGGGTGTCTCTCCTTTCCACATTGTATATGCCTCGTCATCATCGCACCTGCTCCAAATTACCTACCGGGTGTGCGGAAGTCATCTCTCTATAAGCCTTTCAATAATTGAAAGGCAACACAACAGACTAGACTAGAGTGACATACATTAGGATATTTGCTATTGTGATATGGCATAAGTGTTATATAAAAATATAAAGATCGGATTGGGAAAGATCGGTATGTCTCAAAATCAAATGATCGGAATCGGATCGGGAGCAAATAAAAGTGATCGGGACATCCCTATACTTCTTAATGAAGTAAATTAGTTTGATGCTACAATTTGTAACCCATAGCTGTGAAAGATGACAGTCAGTGTTACTGCACCAGGAGAGATCTGAATCTGATGAGCACACAGCCTGGGGCTCTACAGGGCTGCCGTGGGCTCTTCAGCGCCTCTACAAATACACTCAGCAATTAAGCCCATCTAGTTGTTCAACTAAACAGGATATGGCATGTCAGTTTGATACCACATTTTGATGCTCTTTACCGTGTACAATGACCTCCTGCCTCATCAAACAACCGTTGACTCTGAGGCATTTCTCCTGTCCTCTCCTCTCCACTTTTCTTCTCTCCTCTCTTGCTCTCAAAGACAAGATGATAGGGCTAATTATTAAAGCAATTCTGTATGGTGCGGTGCTGCAGAGCATCTGTGTGTGTCAAGCCCCTGACATGATACAGAGGGACAGCGCAACTATTAAATATCCATCATGCCATGCCACATCAGTTCTAATGCAATCAGAAACACATGAGTACATCGGCTAAGTCCCCTCCCATCCACAATGATTAAAGAAGTCTTTAATTTCCAAGACAAATAAAAAATGCAGGATCATTTTATCAAAAATGTAAATGACCCGTCTCTTTGGGTGACATTTGGCAGGAGCAGAGCTGGAGTTAATACGAAAGCATGTATACATGGGTGAACAGCAATATAGCCTATACCGTATATGAATCTAGCTTGTTTTGTTCACTATGGTTAGTGTACTTAAATATGTTTGTGGCCTTTGCTTTATGCTTACTTCGTACTGTACCTTGATCTGAGAAAAAAGCTTGCTGAAGAATAGATGCATCTGTTGATGTGATAATGCTTCAGGCTCTTGTTGTTGATGTTGCCATCAGGCCTACAGAAAGCACAAGAGAACAGGCAGACAGACATTGTTCCTGTACTTCCTGTTCTCTTTGACGTCATTTAACGTACAGTACATGGCCAGAACAGAGCCTCTAGCTGAATGGCAAGAAGACTGAGGTTCTCACCTTTAACATCTCACCAGAACACCCACCTCTGACAACAACAGAAGGCACGGCTCTGAAGGAAGTCAAGGACTCATAGGTCAACTCAACCGAGTGAGGACATCTACAGGATATGGCAGAGAATGCTGGGCCCTGAAGCCAACCTTGCAAAATTCTCTAGACGGGTGCAAGAGTGTACATGTTACCAACAAGATCCAGGAGAATGAGACTAGCAGGGCACTGCCAAAGACATTTAGTTTAGAATAGCCAAAGATTTGATTCACTAAAATGGTGTCACAAATATGTATACAAATAAAAGGAAACTTAAAGGAATACCAATTACTGACTGATCCTTTTAATTACGGGGTGCGAACATGTTTGTACCTGGCTGATAACGTCCCATTGCTAGGGGGTACAAATATATTCGTACTATATACGATCAGTTAATAGACATTGCACGATACAATTTTCTGCGTAATTGAAATTTTGATTAAACTCCTTCAATATACTGTATGTTTTTCAAAATAATATTACAAGATTTAGAATAAGATATAGATTTTGTGAAGTGGACTTCAGGCAGAGAGACTGATAATTAGACTTGTCTTTCTATTATAACCCTGGGGAATGAGAAGGTCAGTAGACCGGAAGCTTGCTAAATAAATACATTGATTGTGCGCAGATCTGAGTGTGCGGAGCTTCCCTTTATTTTTTTCTCATGTTCCCTTTGTGGCTCCAGCACCTCTCTTAAGTTTTTTCAGCGGATGAGCGGTGGTTCTTTTTCCATTTTAACCCTTGACTGACATTCAGCCCCCCACCCCACCCTGTATTAGAATTAGAACTATATTTAATCAACAGCCAAATTAACTAACTAGCCACAGTATATAGCTTAGCTAAATGACGACTATTCTATGAGAATGTTTGCACTACTAGGCTTACCATCAGTACATAAAGGAGGCACCAGGAGAAACATGTCAAAGGTATTTTTATGGCAAATAAGAATATTAAAAATCACACCTATGTGAAGTGAGGAGCGCTCTAATTAATTATTGACCTTATACCAACCTTGAAACATACCTTAGTTACGTCAGCAGGAATGGTGGTCCCTTATTGGTCAAGGGTTTCCACAGACATTCCGACAGACGATTTGCTCAGTCACATATGACGTAAATTCTCCATTCATTGTCAATGGCATTTAATGTTTGTGTTAAGACAGAATCTACACTATAGTAGCTGATAATAGAGGGGCTAGCGCAGCTCAAAAATACATAATGTATAGCTTTATAAAAATGCCTCTGCCCCATTTTAATTGGCATAAAAGGACATTTGAATATGATGGCAGGGATAGAAGGATGCGTGACAACACAGCTGGTGTATAAGAGCCATCAGGCCCGCCACCACCTCCACTGCTCTCATGTTTATGCAGAGATAGACTGAATTCTTTTGATTCTACAGTGAAGCTTTTGATTTGATGCTGAGTGTCTGCTGGCAGCCTCTCAAAACTACACCTCAGGTTCAAGGGTTCACTAATCAAGCCCAGGTGTGGCAGGGCATGGCGATGACACAGATGTGTGGAGCAAGCAATGGATTCCTTTTTTTCTTCCTTTTTTTTCGGTGTGGGGCGCCACCTTTTGAAGCAAAAGTAAGTTTTTCCATGGTCCCCCTCACTTGTCCCTGTGCAACCCCTTTACTTGATGTGAGTGCTGCATCTGCTAGACAGAGGCACTGAGTGTTGTGGATGCCTGATTAACACATTTATTCACACAAACTTGATTTAAACATAAACAACTTTAAAGTGCATCTCTTTTTTTGTAGTAGGAGATAGCGAGTGCCTTGTCAAGCTGTCTTTAACTCAAATTCCGCCAAAGTTTCCGTTAGTTAAAACAAAAAATAATAATATCATGCTACTGACAAAATCTTTTTTGAGACTAACGAATAACGATGTCAGGAAAACCTCCCATGAGCAGATTTGCATGCCAGAAAACAGCCGGTGTTGGTAGGTGGGTAGGGCACCTGAATTTTGAAGATCTTACTTACTTACTTATCTTTACTGTATCTTATCTTAACATTTCATCTTGTGAAAGTGATACCCCAAACAAACACAATGTAATAGAAGTTGGGCACATTGTTGGGGAAGTTACTTAAAAAATACAATATACTACATATTACATATTATTGTATTTCAAATTATTAAGTCACCCGTCGAAGAAAACTCATTTCGGCCGCTTGTATTCGCGAACTTATTCTTTCGGTCATGACCCACACTTCATGAACATATACAGTAGGTGAGAGTAGGAACAAAGATTGCTCGGTAGACAGAGAGCTTTGCCTTCTGGCTCAACTCTCTCTTCGAACAGTGTGGTTATACAGCGCCTGTAATACCGCCCCTGCCGCTCCGATTCTCCGGCTGATCTCCTTCTCCCCCCCCCTCACTCATGAACAAGACCCCGAGATACTTAAACTCCTTCACCTGGGGTAATGCCTCATTCCCTACCCGGACTGGACAATCCACCGGTTTCCTGCTGAGAACCTTGGCCATGAATGAAAACATGAAATCATCATGAAAACCTTCGATATTACTTCTGCACAGTGTTGGGTGCATTACATTAAATTTGGAATATATTACTTATTACCTTAATTTTAAAGTAATATATTGTAGTCTGAGCAAGAGTAATGATTATTATAAATTATATTGCGTAGACCAGCGGTCCCCAAACTTTATTGGCCGTGCACCTGTTACCTCCTGACCTAGCTGATGCTCCCCCCAGCGCTAAGACTCCTTGTATTTTGTCGAAAATGATATATTTTTTATATGAATATGGCAAATAATCACAGAATGTCACTGTACTGAGAGACATGCAGTTCCCGCAGCTGCTCTATACATCTCCTTACAACAGTGGTTTACCAGATTTTGCCGTTTGCGCCATTACCCTTTTCATGTCACGCACTCCCTAGAAGGTGTTCGTGTACCACAAGGGGTGCACGCACCACAGTTTGGGAACCCCTGGCGTAGACCTGACCTCCCCATCCTACGTCCTAATGGACAGTTAACACAGGAGTTAAATGTATTCCTTGAATTCATGGAAGCTAATAAATAATTTGATGACAAATTATAGAAAATAAGTAATTCTTTAAATTCTGCAGTTGTCACATAATGTCACAAGACAGAGCAACGGGCAACGAGACAGACAGACAGTGAGACAGACAGAATGTCAGAATGCAGAAAGAAATGCAGTAATGCAGAATAATTTTGATAATATATATATTAAAAAAAGTTAAGTAATGTATTATACAGTATTATGCGTTACTGTATTTCGGTAATATATTGCGTAATATATTGCGTTACGTAATACGCATTACCCAACACTGCTTCTGCACTACTTTTGCATTGATTTCTCACACGTAAAACTCAAATCAACTAGGCATAATATTAAATGGAAGATGATCAGTAAAATGGAATGGAGATCCATTTTACTGATAAAGCAGTCTCATAATGAAGCACAAACAACTCATGCTTGGTGTTGTAGAATTTGAATGGACAGGTGTCAGTCAAAAGGGAGACATCGAAGAGGAAGGACGGGTGGGGTAGGGTCAACATATGGAATGTCAGAACATCTCAGCTCCATATTTGGAGATCTAAGGGTTTGAGGCCAAATGTAGAGTTGCTGGCCGCATCCATATATGGAGATCTAGTTGATGTCTCAATGTATGGCTATCCAGGGTTTGATGAGGTCAGTCTCGTGATTTTCATATATGGAGATGACCATATATGGTGGCGTGACATGTCACGAGGCGTGACAGACAGACTGGCGGGAAATGCAGGTTTTCATATTAAACTATACACGATTCATATGAGCAGTGTAGAGCAGGATAGATAGTCGGTAGAGCTCTCGCCTTTGGACCACAAGGTCATGGGTTCGACTCAGCTTATGAGTCGCACCGTTTGGGTGGTACGTACTGGGAGCTGATGGTAGGTGTGGCACTCCACCTCAGCGTCCCTCTCCCAGGGCTATAGTGCACTGTAAGCGGGACAGACTCCCATGTCTAACCTGCCGATATCGACAATAAGCCACTCCTGACCTACTTATTATATAAGTAACGCTTAATATTATTTATTTTGTCTCATGAAAGTAATATTATGTAATGTGTTACACTACTACAGGATGATTACATCCTAACTGGGCACGGAACTGTGCATTTAAGGGCAAGAAATAAGCAAATAAGCAAAAGTATAATATCCTATGTTAATTTAAGACAGGATTCCGAGAGTGTACACATTTGGATCTATCACTGGGTTCAGTTCAAAACTCAGGATTTTCCATTCAGTGTTGTGACATAAGGGCCAACTGGGTTCAAATGCAGGAGGTGTTGCTATTTAGGGAGGCCCCACACGGCATGAACTAACACTGCACCAGAGGTCCCCTGAATGATGTACCGGGCCTGTCAAACACAGAGGGTTGCATGTGGATGGGTGGGTAGGGGGGGGGTTGGCTAGCAAGACAGTTAGCATGACGAGGAAGCCATGCAGATAAATCACAATTCACTCAGGGAGCAGTCACACTCAATGACATATTCACTGGCTAGCTGTACAGCTCATTTGATAACGCTCTAGCCACGCCATTCATTTTTCGGAGGGATGAAAGGCAGGCTGAAAATGTCATCAGCTCACTGAGGCAGGGACACCGGCGACTCAGAATAAAAGAGGGAGGGCGGGGCCTATAATTAATTAATGTTTCTTAACCCTGCAGCAGACAGAGTCATCCCTGCCATTTGCTGGGGGCCTTTCAATTAGACATGCGTTGTAATTAAATGCTGTGTCACAATGGTGGTGGGGCTTAGCCAGATCTATGTCCTAGGATAAACCAATGCCATTCATCACCCTGATGGATGGCACGTACAGACAGGGACATTGTTAAGGCTTCTTCAGGAGACTCGCTGAAATGCTATTGTAATGGTATGAATTATGTTCAGTCTCTCCTGCTCCTCCACCACAGTACTACCACCCTGCATGCACACACGTACACACACACACACACACACACACACACACACACACACACACAGCTGAGCTTTTCCATTTTTATATGAGATAAGTGGATAATAGCACCACAATAGAAACAAGCTTTGGCTTTTTTTAGTCATATCCATGTTGAGGTTGTAAAGGTAATGTCATACTTTTGAATGGTTGTCAATACAGTATTCCTATCTATTCTACAGTATATTGTAAAGAAAATGCTAGAAAAATACAGATAATTGCCCTTTATGATCACAATGGTTAATAATCTCTCGGAACTAGATATTCCTATTTGTCCACAACTGTGTAACTTAGGTATAAGTAAATAGACAAACCAGACATCAAGCAATGGTACAAAGAACTGTCAAATTGTCTTGCACTAGAAAAATTGACTTTAGCCATTAAAGGGAAATCTGCATGACTTTCAAGAAATATGGGGACAGTTCATGCGTTTTATGGAAAGCAATCCATTAGGACCTGTATTAGATAATCCACAGTAATGTAGGGAGGACAATGGGGACCATACCCGTTTTATTTGTTTTTGTTTTTGATTGTTGAGTTGCGTTTGTTATGATTGTATTTTTATTTTTGTATCTGTTATGTTTGTGTTTTTTCTGGACATTTTATTAACAAGAGAGCTATAACTGTAATGTTTTATATAATTGAAAAAGAATGTCAATAAATATATTGTTAAAAAAATAATCTCTGAACTACATTTCTCTACTATTTAATTTGATATAGAACTTTGCAAAAAAAGCCCTCTATGGCCTACTTGTGTGCAAGCAGAGCGCGCAGCAAGTACTGCTATTAATGTCTATTACAACTGCTGGGGTACAGGCTTTAGTTCCGACACTATTATTGGTCCGACAGTCATTAGACCGACAACCTATCCTCAAACCCTAATCTAACCATAACCGTAAGCACATGGAGCAGCGCATGTTCCTATCCTCAAACCCTAATCTAACCATAACCGTAAGCACATGGAGCAGCGCATGTTCCAGTGACGCTCCGTCCGAATTACCATCGGTCACCATCAACAGCCAATAAGGGACCACCATACTTACCCCGACATACATACATACTGTACATACATACATACCCAGCCGATCACCAAGCTTACCTTAGTTACGTCATCAAGAACGGTGGTCCCGTATTGGCCGACGGACAACACCGACATATGCAGCCGATTACAGTATTTGCACGCTCTGCTTGCACAAGTAATTATTATGTGTTCGTCTCAAAAATGGTTAAAAATCACTGAACTGAGCGGTGCAACTATACGTGTTGTTATACTGATGTAGCTGTAGATGTACACTGATGTAGCTGTAGATGTATACTGATGTAGCTGTATACTGATGTAGCTACTGTGCTCTGTACTGTATTGTAGTGTACTCTACTATTCCCCGGAACATCCAGACCCCCAGGAACGCAACCAGGGTGCTGGCGAGCCCCCCACGTCCGAAACGGTGGAGAAATGACAGAGTTACCATGTGGGGGTCCCTGGGGGGTCTTCGGAACATCCAGACCCACAGGAGCGCGCCCAGGGGGTCGGCCGGGAAACGGGCCTAGTTTTATTTTAGAAATAAAACTAGTACATATATGTACTAGTTTTATTTCTAAAATAAAACTAGTTGTATACAACTAGTTTTATTTTAGAAATAGAACTAGTGCTGACTAATCATTACAAGTGGCTCTTATTTTGAAGAAGTCAGATCGATTGTAAACAAACAAGCTGCCATGACAGTTGTTGAAACTCAAAGGGAAAGTTGTTTTGATTCCGTTCAGAGTGCTAGTCGCTAACAGATGTTAGCAACCATATTTAGATATGAAAACCCATGCATCTGTCACTTAAACAATGTACACAGTACACTTTGGAATTACTTAAACATGGAACAGCTGCAACATTAGGCGAGTAATTCACTGTATCTGTGTTGGAACGATTCAGTGGGTGAGATGCTAAAAAAATAATATTATATATATATATATAATAGAATCGCCTGACTCCTGTTCCCTCCCCTACTTTCTCTGTTATTATTGCATTATGTTTTGTAGTAAGCCCCTGGGGCTTTTTCTGTTATCCTTTTAGCATAACCTTTGACTGTACTACCTGTACTGCTAATAAGCATATTATTATACTAGAAGTTCGGGCCGTTAAAGTGCTCTAAACAAACATTAAAAGACAAGTCCATTAGACTTGGCTGCCACTCCGCATTTCTTTAAAGTGATCTAAACAAACATTTAAAAAAGTCCATAGACTTGGATGCCTTACGACACAATTTCTAAAGCCAGACATTGGAGGGGCTAGGTAGTACCCCCCCCATATTTTGACAGCAGGAATTGCCTGTCATGATTTGACCCCCCAGTATCAGGTTGTATTAGGATGTTGATATTCATTCATCAGCCTGAGCCAACACTCCCCACTCACAGGTAGTACCCCCCCACCCCCAGAGAGGACGTATAGGGCCTTAGTCTTACTCCCAGCCCAAATCACACCTTGGAAAGCATGAGTGTCTATTTCAAAAAAGTGTTTTTTGACTGTAATTTCTGAAAGACAGACGTTGTGCCCCTCAAATGAAATACTGAACTACAGCTCGGGGATGCAGGCCTGCACTTGACCATGTGCAGCAGGTGGTGAGAATAGGTAGTACCACGTCAGAACCATGACTGAGCCTCAACATGGGACCCCACAGGATGGTGTGCTGAGCTCTCTCCAACATTATCATCAAGTATGGTAACACGACAGTGATGGGCCAACAATGACGAGACAGCCTACAAGGATTAGGTCAGATCACAGCGGTGTCATGAGAACACATACTTGTCAAGAATACCATGGAACTGTTCAGGCTACAGGCTACTACAGGAGGGACAGAAGAAAGTATGGTCCCACCTCCATCGATGCCATCACAGTGCAAAGGGACATCTCTGGAACAGATACAAATTGCAAAGTGCCAAAATGAATGGAAGGATGCCATTCCCAGGTCACAATCATCACTGAATACATAAAACATACATCGGTTTTGTTTTAGCTGATAATTATGCACTGGCAAAATTAATTTGTCTACCTACGAGCTACAGTACGAGGAACTATATGAGGAACTGTCCATGGTCCTGGAATCATGAGTCCCCACAAACTTTGTCTATACTGCTAACCAATCACAACTCAACAACATACAGTAAGTACACTCACGTTAGCGTCTTAGTTCATCAATAATTCCAGTTTCCACCCTCTCATTTATACTTGGTGTAAACTTGTGATGTGACAATAAAGGTAAGTTTGATTGGGGGGGTTTTACACAAAATGAAAGTGGTTTCTACAGTACACACTACCAGTAAAATGCATTTACTGCAGGTACATTTTCAGGTACATTTTCACTCTTTCAGACTTAAATTAGAACTCAGGATTTCACTGTCTACTGCAGGTGTTCCCAAACTTTTTTGGACCAGGTACCCCTTTTGGGGTAAATATTTTTCCAGGTACCCCCTCATCCTCGCAACACGGATAACAATATATTTACAACCACAAGCAGTGTTTCCTGCAGGAAAAAGCTTTGGCATGGTGCTGGGCACAGGCCGCAATTTTGATTAATTAATTAATTTGATTCATTAATTAATAAGATTAATACATTAAGATTAATTTGTATTATTGCTCTTGTATTGCTATTGGAGACACTGGGAGGACACTGGGGGACACTGGGCAGGCACTGAGGAGGCACTGGGAAGACACTGGGGAGGCACTCAGGGGCACACTGGGGAGGCATTGGGGAGGCACTCGGGGGGACACTGGGGAGGCACTCGGGGGGACACTGTCTAAATGTATACGTCTAAATGTATATGTCTAAATGTATACGTCTAAATGTAGACGTCTAAATGTATACAGACGTCTAAATGTATACAGACGGCTAAATGTATACAGACGTCTAAATGTAGACGTCTAAATGTGTACGTCTAAATGTGTACGTCTAAATGTAGACGTCTAAATGTAGACGTCTAAATGTGTACGTCTTCTCTTATGGGGGTCCCTGGCATATCTTTTCAAATGGGGGTCCACAGGCTAAGTAGTGTCAATTTGGGGGTCCTTGACATGAAAAAGTTTGGGAACCACTGCTTTAAACACTTTAGCACTTTATGAACATGAACAAAATAGATGGGTCCCCCCTGGAACTCCCTCAGGTACCCCTGGGGGTCCCCGGACCCCACTTTGGGAACCACTGGTCTACTGTATGTGCCCTGGTCTTAATGCACAACTGACTGTGAAGTTTGAGAGGCCAGAAAATTGGATGGCACAACAGAGGCACACTGCCTGCACTATAGGCAAGCACTCTGTGTAGACATGTCTTGGAGACATGGTCATCTTGACTGCATACTGTGTTGTAGATACTTCTTTGAAGTGTACAGTAGAATGCCCATGTAAGTTCAAAAAGTAGCCTACCCCTGGATTCCTCTACCATGCCCATGTGCAGCCTTACTGTAGATCACACACTGATGTTTGTTCTGCCTTGTCTTTTCTCTGTCTTGCAGGTCACATGGGAATAAACATGCAAATACATTCTGCTAATTATGACCCTGGATCATATTTGTTGTGGTTTGTTTTGATGTGTCAGAAGTCCAGCTCTCCTCCCCTCTGTGTGTGAGTGTGAGTGTGTGTGTGTGCGCACGGTGTTGAAACAGGTAGAGTAGATCCAAGTGATTTGTCTATTCAAATGAATTGGACAGCATTCATTTTAAACCATCCATCTTTTTCGCCATGGATTCCTTGGAATCCTTGGAATCTGACACAATTTACAGGTTGTGTCAGATTACATTTTTACCGTTTTGTTCACAACACACTTTTTGATACTACAGATTTTGGGGTCATGTGATCAACATGTTTGAGTCAGATTTTTCAGATCCCATTCCAATTGGAATTGGCTTTCCAGAATTCGCATGCCCTGGATAGGCAACCCAGCCTGTCGGAGATCTGTGCTTTTCTAGTTTATATTGATCTTCTTAGGGACGTTTTGTTTAGTAGTTGTTGGGGCCATGAAGTACATTTGTACATATCTGGAATGTGGGGAGCAGTAGTGTCTTGCTCAAGGACACTTTGACCCTATGCCAGGAGCCAGGGATTGAACCGGTACGCACACACACGGCCGCTCTCATATGTCACTGCCCCCCTAGAGTTAAGGGTTAATCAGTGAACTTGTTTGTTGTTTTGGCCAATACTTAGCTGTGACAATTTAATAAACGGCTACTCTGAACTTCAATTCATACTGTGCAGCTAATAGCACGTTATGTACAGGTTTCCCCTAGCCTGGGGATGTAACAGTCCGTATGTTACAGTATGACACGTCTTTGTCAAAGCCTCATTGGGTTGGATGTACTGGAGCTGAAACAAAGTGTTGTGTAGGTCGATAACTACAAATATACTGTAGGTCATTTGAGTGGGGGGGAAATGAAAACGAAATAACTTGATAGGAGGATAAATTATTTCACATTTATCGTTATTTGTCTCTTTCAGTGTATTTACTGATGGTAAGTACTTCAAAGCTTAGTTTTAATTTACTTTCTTTTTTGTTTTCTTTTGTTGTTTCTCCAACAATGAAATACTAGCATCTGGTGCAACTATTCTGAGATTGCACAGCTGGTGTCAGTGTTTCAACCACTAGCCTGATGTACTTTATATATTTTTCCGTTGTTGTACAGTTTAGCATGACCAGATGTGGTGATGGCTTTTCCTTGTGTGTAATTTTAAATTGGCCTGTGGTGGTAAGAGTAAGCAATGCCTTCAAATAGAGAACCGAAATAGACACCGAATGGCATGCGTAAAACATTCGCGTTGACTTGGACAATACATTCTGTCCGTCTTAAACGTACAGTATTACATAAAGGTCCAAACTCTAGTGTCGTCTGATGCACAGCTGAAATTGCACAAGGATGTGCTCCATTGCTCTTCTAGTTCGTGCATTTCTACATTGTTAAGGACATATGGTAGGCATGGCTGTCATTCACCACATATACTGCATACTGCTGTATAATTCAGGACATATTATTTTCAAAAACTGCTGCTAAAATAAAATTGATGTGAAGGGAATCTTGTGACCCCTAATTTCCTTTAGTTTTCCATTGCTTTGTTAAAAGGCGTATAGGGAATGCTTTCTGTCATTACGTTTTACCCTCTCACTGGCCTGCTGTCCATCTTCCTGGCTGGAGTCTCAGTGAAATTGCTGTATTCCATAATAGACTTGGCCATTTGGACCTCGACACAATGTATGTTGTTGTAATTCCTCCTGTCATGGGAGCAATGAATGTTCCATGTTTGCTCTCCCCCCTTTGCTTGTTGCCTACGTGTAGAGAGCAATTTACATGGAGACATTAATGTAACTGTCATGTTCTATCCAAGATCACTGATGCAGAACTGCTAAAAGACAGCCAAGCCACAGTATTGATGTTCATGGAAGCAGAGATTGAGCAGCAATACAAAGTTAATGGAATTAAGAAAAAAAAAAAAAAACTCCCAATTCACCATCGCAGGGAGAGAAGAGAGTGAGGGAAAAAAACGAGCAACATTTAGCGTTGGCTTGTAAATAAATGTTAAAATGAAGTGACTCCAAAGACATTTTGTGAAAGTAATTTGTATGAGGTGGATGGGGGAGCCTAGGAAAGGGAAACTAAATAAATGTGTGAGTGTATCATATTAACTTAGAGGATACTGCAGCATCAGGCATTTGTGGGATTTCTCAACTTGCCTCATTGTTGTCTAAAATCTCTAAATAACAACACATTGAGGTATTGTGTCAAATGAATTGCTTAGTGAGGCATGAGGCTTTCAACAACAGGACGTTTCCATTAGTAACGCAGATGCTGCTGTGCTGTATGTGCTGGTGAGCTCTCCACTCCATCCGTGAAATATGGCAGGGGAGCTTTGCACAGTGGTGGAAAGTAAATAAGTACATTTACTTGAGTACTGAACTTGAATGCAATTTGGAGATACATTTTATTTACTTTATTTCCATTTTTCGATATTTCATACTTCTACTCCACTACATCTCCACTTAAGCCATTTGAAAATAGTTTATATACAAGCTCACAGTGCATTGTGATGTGTTGTGACGTGAGCTTACAGATTCAAATTCACAAATGTTGTGAGTACCTGGTAATTTTACTTTGGTAAGTATATTTTGAAGCCAATACTTTTTAATTTAAGTACACTTTTTAATACAGGACTTTTACTTGTAAGGGCACGGTCACACCGCACTATTCTACCTACCGTATGAGGGCAGATTCTGCCATTGCTATCTCAATAGGAATGGAGCAATTTCCGGATTTCTGCAAAAAACCATGCCATTGCCATTGAAATGCATTGGCAGAATCCGCCCCTTATACAGTAGGTAGAATAAAAGAGACCGTGTGACCTTGCCCTGACAGAGTATTTTCATATTGTGCTATTGCTACTTGTACTTAAGTAAACAAATGTGAGTACTTCTTCCACCACTGAGCTTGGTAGACAGTGGCGGGGCCTGGGGCTTTGGGAGGAACAGAGCGGAAACAAGGCCTTGTATCTCTGCAATAAATGTTCAAAACCTTGTCGTCATGAGGGACTCTGTAAACACAAGCAAACGGTAAATGGAAGGCAAGTGTGGTGTTTTATCTTTTTCAAAGACAATTTACTCTGAGACACCAGTGGTGTTTTGAGAAACATTGAGCGCAAGTAACCACATACATTCTTGGATAGCAAATTCTACTTTCTTAATTTATGCATTCAAGAGTTGTGGGATTTGACATGATTTATCACACAATACATTAGGTTGAATGAAACATGATTACATTGTGGATTTCAAAATCCAACACGGCACGCACAATGTATTCAAATACAAATCAGATACAATTCGATGTATGTACGGAGAAGGATTGAGACAGTTGAAGACAGCCGTAAACAGTATTATTGTTATTATTATTATTACAAAATAGGCATATCACAAAGGCATGAATAACTATATAGTTTGGAAAGACGTTGGTTTATCTTTGCACTAGTTCTCAGACAGTGAATGACATTATACATGCATGTGTCATCAAGTAACAGGCCCATGAAAATGAAAGTTCCTATTTTATAGTCATGTCATGAGTCAGTACTGAATAAACCAGTAAGACGCGCAAACGCGGGAAGCGAACGCAGCTCGTACATATTTGGGTTTTTTTAAGATTTATATAAGGAGTCCCCAAAGCAGCTCCATATATGGGCACAAGTTGGACCACGCCATCACAGTCATGTCACCATGACTCAGCCATAACCATATAAGGAGTCCCCAAAGCAGCTCCATATATGGGCACAAAAGCGTGACACACAGACACACGGACACACGGACGGACACACAGACATGATCTGCTAGGTCTCATAGTAAGTGCTCACTGCATCGCAACAATATCTGAATGTTTAATAACTATGTTATGGCAGCTGATTGGAAATTCATCCACGTATGATTGCGCCATGAATGTCATGATAGTCTGTCTGTCAATATGTGCTATGTAAGCCCATTACTATTTGTCCGTTTGTGAAAGGATTAGGAAGCAGCTTACACTCATTCAAATAACGTCTCTATACAGTCCTTCCAGTCATCCTCTATCATATATTGTATCCAATTCCAATGCTGATGAGACGGAAATAGGCCGTTGTGTGGTTGCACTCTGATTAATACAATTAAACAACCATTTATTACCCCCCCCCCCCCCCCCCCACACACACACACACACACACACACACACACACACGTGTGTCAAAAGGCTGCACTGCAATTCATTTGTCATTAATGATTCATTAATGCCCTTTTCATTAATTCATAATCGTTTCCTAGGTTTGATCTTAATTGCTTGCTATGATAGCAAATAGGATCACAGCCAGCCATCAATTAACTCATTTTGCCCACCAACAAGAGCTATTATATTGTGAAAGTGTCAACTGTTTGCTCAGATAAACAGTGGTTCTCAATGTTTTTCCTGTCAAGACCCCCATATTATAATATATTGTACCAGGGACCCCATACGAGAATTTAATTCTAACTTACAACATCTACAACTGATTAATTCTAGACATAATAGGGGGGGATTAACCACGACGCACAGTGGGATTGTAAATCTGCTATTTTTGATAAAGGATAAAATTGGGTTTACATGATTAAACTGTTCATTTTGCTGTGGTCACCTTGGAAGGTCCACCTCATACTCCAGTAACTCCACTTTGAGAACCACCAACGCCCCATTGCATCAATCGGGTGAAAAGTTGGGACAGGAACTTTGTCAGAATGTGTCAGGATTATTGAGAGGATGGCCCCTTGAGATGCAGCATCTCGTTTTAGGGGGGGTCCTATACACATCTATCTAACTATAAATGCACCAAGTCTCTGTGTGGGTGTACACCTGTACGTCTGTAATCCACGTAACTCAAGAACCGTTCGCCCCACCTACTTCAAATTCGACACACGCGTTCCACACCCCACAGGGGTCAAGTCGGTCGGACCCACGTTGTCACAAAAGGCCTCTGCCCGGGGCCACAGATGACATCACAAGGCCTCTGCCCGGGGCCACAGATGACATCACAAGGCCTCTGCCCGGGGCCACAGATGACATCACAAGGCCTCTGCCCGGGGCCACAGCTGACATCACAAGGCCTCTGCCCGGGGCCACAGATGACATCACAAGGCCTCTGCCCGGGGCCACAGATGACATCACAAGGCCTCTGCCCGGGGCCACAGATGACATCACAAGGCCTCTGCCCGGGGCCACAGCTGACATCACAAGGCCTCTGCCCGGGGCCACAGATGACATCACAAGGCCTCTGCCCGGGGCCACAGATGACATCACAAGGCCTCTGCCCGGGGCCACAGATGACATCACAAGGCCTCTGCCCGGGGCCACAGATGACATCACAAGGCCTCTGCCCGGGGCCACAGCTGACATCACAAGGCCTCTGCCCGGGGCCACAGCTGACATCACAAGGCCTCTGCCCGGGGCCACAGATGACATCACAAGGCCTCTGCCCGGGGCCACAGCTGACATCACAAGGCCTCTGCCCGGGGCCACAGCTGACATCACAAGGCCTCTGCCCGGGGCCACAGCTGACATCACAAGGCCTCTGCCCGGGGCCACAGATGACATCACAAGGCCTCTGCCCGGGGCCACAGATGACATCACAAGGCCTCTGCCCGGGGCCACAGATGACATCACAAGGCCTCTGCCCGGGCCACAGCTGACATACGGTACCTAAATACGGGTTCTTCCCACCGACTTCTAACATCATTCTGACATCTGCATAGACTCCATATTTGGGCATGCCTGACAAAGAACTCCATATGGGCATAAAAGGGGATTAAGACAGGAGGCATCCTTAATGTGACGAGACCCCCTTGAGTCAGACATTGGTGTGACGCATGGTCAGATTTAGCCCCAAATCGTAACTATAGTAAGTGGATGCAGCTTTCCATCATAATGACAACAACTCACAGCATCATTGTCTGCTGTTCGCACGGGTGCACGTGTGCGATTGTGTGTTCACAACTGCACGTGCACAGAATGCAGATACATGTGTATGTACATGAAAAACGTACTTGCTATTTCAAAGTGTTTAAATGTTTTTCCATCTTCATTATTATGCTCCATATTTCAACCGTTTTTGACTAATGCGTGATCCCCATATATCAGTATTGCCTACAGTATATTTGGTTGATCTGTCAAGGTAGTGGGTGCCGTATTGGGTAGCCTGGGCAACATTCCTTTTTGGGCTTATGATCCTGTCAGGAGCGGATGAGATCTTTACATCATGTTGTAGTCATTGTTTTGTAGTCATCACACCGGAACCATAAATCTGGAACTTCCTTTCCCTCAAGCCTATATTTCCCAATAAAAGCTGAATGGCTACAAGAGAACGAGTCACGCTTTTATTGTTATTCTTCTGGTTGGAGGGAAAGGAAGTTCCAGATTGATGGTTCCAGCCAACATGACGTAACGATATCATCCGCTCCTGACCGGATCATATGGCAATTTTGTAACACAGACCAGGAGGCTTTCCTCCGAGGTGGAAAGCCTAATGACGCGAGGTTACCGTATTGGGTACTCTGACAACATAGTTAATTTGTAGCACGATCTGGGGCCTGTCGAGTTGTGTATGTGGTTAGATTAGAACACGTTAATGGTTTCAGGATTATGAGACTGCTCCGCAGGACTGTATACAATACATAAGGAATATGTAACTGTTTTTTTTTACACGCACAATGGCACATTCCCACAAGGCCAAGGAAAAATGCAACTTGAAATGTTGTCAAATCAGCCTGATAAGTCCTGGAAAAGATGCGCTCTGTAGTCACTTGAGTGGCAGCGAGACATATAGTGTGCCTTCCACTCTTCCGGCATACTACACTACCTCCCCCAGTGTAAATTCTTCCACCCTCCCGTCGCCACACATGGCTCCAATAAACTGTAGCGGCCAATGAGGCATCCATTTTTTATCTATAGGCTACACTACCTGGACAGATACTGTTTTTTTCCACACACACACACACAAATAGACACAGACACAGATATTTACATTTCATAGTACAATTCTATTCTGCAGATATAATAAGGCAGCTGGTAATTAATTGATGTTCATCATTGATTATATTACTATTTACTCCTTCAGATCTTTATCCAAATTTCACACAAAGTGGCCCATTTTGAACAAAATGCTACAAATCGTGACCGCAGGGTCTGAATGTGGTGAAACTTTCCACGCACATTCGCACTAACAAATGCCA
The DNA here is from genome assembly GCF_963924005.1 of Protomyctophum bolini. Classification (NCBI taxonomy): domain Eukaryota; kingdom Metazoa; phylum Chordata; class Actinopteri; order Myctophiformes; family Myctophidae; genus Protomyctophum; species Protomyctophum bolini. The sequence continues at coordinate 34,133,854 of NC_137862.1, forward strand.
CCCTTTTAACAATGCCCCATAGCGCCACCAGGAGGCCGGTTTTTGCAAAACATGTTTGTGGTGTCCTAAACATTTTGTCTAAACATCATGCAAATCGGTACACATTTTCATAATCCATCCTGATTGGTGAATTCCGAAAATTGCTGGCCCACAATAACCAAACCTGGCTCCTGACATGTGCTCCGAGGACCACTTTTTCTAGTTATTCATGTCATCTATCAAATTGCAAAACCAGGGTTATTCCAGCTGCAGTATGTAAGAACACATTACATTAGCAGCACTGATCTGCCCGGTAAATGTGCTGGATTCCAGTGGGAATCTTCTTTCACACACACGCATGCACACACATGCGCGCGCACACACACACACACACACACACACACACACACGTTTAATTAAACCAACCTAACCGTTTAATGAGACAGATGTGACAAGCATTTCTTTTCACAATTCTCAAGACTGTTTCACCCTTTTTGAAGCGGTGCATTGATTGCCGATCCAGTGTCACTTTATTCCCATTTCACCATCCTAACTGTCTGTGTACTGTGTACTGTCATCTTCATGGTGTGAAACATTTTCTATCTTCGGGTTGTCTATAAATAAGTAAAGTCCAGTCTGTTGTTGGGCAATTAATATCAGTAATGACGACAACAGGCCTCAGAAATTTGTTTATGAGATATAGCATATTAATATTATACACTAATTACTGATTAAAGTCTCAGTATATCAATCTGTAATATCTGCGTGTGTCATTGTTTTTCCTCATCCTCCTGTGCTGAAATTAACATGTGCAGAGCCCTGCCCCATTACTGCTCAGTCAGGACATGCACTTGCTCGCTTACCAGAGATAGAGACGAAGAAAGCTAGGTCCCGCTCTCTCCCCTGCTCTATTAAGCGAGGCTTCTTTGAACGCATCACTTAAATGTAATTTAGTGTTTCATTTGAGATTTATTCCGAATCAACCATAATAAACAAAGCATGATTTCCCCTCAGAATCCAATAAAACCGAGCACATGTCACAGCGCTTATGACAGCCTTGACTTCAAAAGCCTATGGTTGGAGATGAATGCAGGAGTGCAGAAACGGAGAGCATGATTAGCAGCCTACTTGGCTTACCTCCCTTATGCACTGTATACGCACATAGCTTCAGTCAGTCTCTTATCACCTAATTAACTCCTTCACCTTTAAACAACAAAGTACTGAGAACTTCAACTGCCCTGCACATCGATTTTGACACAAATAGTAAAGAAATTAAATGGTATTTTAAAGAAGCAGCACACTTTGCAAATATACCTTTTAGTGTCTTTGAGGCCATTTTATTTTAAGAACCTGGCTTACTGTGAGATATACTGTATGTACAGGCAGGGTATGTTACTGTGTGCTGCATGTTGGCAACAAATAATAAAACATCTACTCTAGGTTACAAAACTGATGGGCAGTTGATCAGAGAGATATACTTTAAATCCACACAAATCTGTCTGTCTATCACTTAATAACAGGCGTGCACGCACGCACACACACACACACACACACACACACACACACACACACACACACACACACACACACACACACACACACACACACACACACACACACACACGTGAGGTGCTTTGTCTTCATGTGTACGTCCAGTCTGGACCAGCAGCAGGTAAAGCTCCTGCAAATGATAGCCTGAGGGCAGCCTTTGCTGCTGTGTTCAATACTGTTTGATGCTGTCTGACTGGAATTTGTTGAAATTCCCAGTATCACGCACTGAGTGTTTTTTTTCTTCTTCTTTCCATTAATCCATTGATACTCCTTGCATGGGCATGGGCATTTACATGAAGCATTGATTCATACTGACACTTTTCATGTGGTGGAGAACCTAACATTTACACAGCACATGTGTGCTTTGTCAAAGCACACGTTGTTTGGTATATAGATTTAATTTCAAATTCTTCTCACACAATAGTCAGTTGTGGTACTGCTGCTAAACATGGCACCAACATACTGCAGCTAGTGTCATAACAGAAAGTGATTGGCTTCTGCCGATAACGGCATAAACAAAACATAGTGGATGACATCTTTTGTTAGTAGTAGGTCGGAATAAAACGCTTAAATGCATTCTAAAGCAGAAATAAAAATATATATGAGAGCTACAGAGCATAAGCCAATTATTAATTGTTAAATAATGGTGAAAGTAAAAAAAAAAAAACAAGAATGATTCAGTCATAACTGTCAGGTGCAACAAGCTCTTGTAGAGACTGTTTTCGTTAGTTTCCGACATTCTTTTGTTGGTTCACTCACCGTGTTGTGTTATGGCTTTCCTCTAGCTCCAGTTAGCTCATAACATTAGCTTCTGTTGCCACTCGCTCCATGTTGCCGGCTTATGCCGTTCAGACTATGGGTTTTATAGGAAAGACTCCCATTGGCTTAGAGGCAGCCATTCATGAAATAGCTCTGCACAGTATAGAGCGTCGCAGTCCCTCCCCCTTTCAGAACGACGAGTGGCCCAGGAAATGAAATGCAATGCATTTCTCCCATAGGATTATCTTTAACTATTTATTTAAAGACGGTTACGCCGCGGACAAATCCAACTCGGATCGTGACAAATCATGACAATGAACACAATATTTTGGGCCGATCAAATCATTAGAAAGAAGAAAATAAAGGCAGGAGACAACACTATTTGTTTTGTTTTTCTTCTTATAAATTATTTGATCGGCCCAAAACATTGTGTTCATTGTCATGATTTGTCACGATCCGAGTTGGCTTTGTCCGCGGCATAACAGTCTTTAAATAAATACTTAAAGAAAATCCTATGGGAGAAATGCATTGCATTTCATTTCCTGGGCCACTCGTCGTTCTGAAAGGGGGAGGGACTGCGACGCTCTATAGGCCTATGTTATAACAGCAGTTTCTCTAATGTCAAGAGTTTCTCTCTAAACCATGTTGTTTTCCTGACACCTTGAGACAGTTAGATGCCATGACTTGAAAGTGGGAGAATTGTAATTAAAAATCACTCATTCAACACCAGATGAGTTAAAGATGAGAGCAGAGGCCTGGGCCGTGGCTCAGGCACCTTGGCTGGTAATCCAGTCTGGCAGTGTGCCGCGGGTTCGACTCCCGATCCTGACGGCCTTTACGGCATGTACTGCATCTCTCTCCCCATTTCCTGTCGGCCTACTTTCCATCCCTCCATAAAAATCACACCCGTGTGAACTGAGTGGTGCAACTCCCCTCCCCCCCACCCCCCTCTCTCTCTCTCTCATTCTCTCTCTCTCTCATTAGCAGGCAACAGTGCAGCACTAGCTCTCTCTCTCTCTGTTTCTGGCACAACAGCGCCCCTACTGGTACTAATAGTCATACTGGTGCTCATTAACGTCACATAGATAGGCGGACACGGACATTGCTGTTCCTTGGAGTGGTTGCACCACTCAAAAAAATATTTAAAAAAAAAGATGAGAGCAGACAAGTACACAAAGAGTACTAGCATGGAACAATGCGTTGAGTACCAAATTACGTTTCAAGTAGTAGCTTTGTTAATAAGGGTTCGCCCCCTAGTGGTCCGTTTGCAATGCATCTAATACCAATAATACTATAATGTGTGTAACCTGGGATTTAATACATACAAAATCATAACACTTGGTGACAAGATTATGATTTTTGGCATGGTGTTAGGTATGGACATATTCAAAAACCAACGCAGGTCCGTTTGCAATTAATCTAATATTTTGCCTTTGTCTTAAAGGCCATTTTTCTATCATTTATAAATTATATTGTCCACAGGATAGCACTAGATCTTCCTCAGATGTGCAGGCTTGTTTTACAGACTGGACCCAATTAAAATGCTCAACAATATTAAAAAATGTGTAATAGAAGCATGAGATCAGAAAACTCCAAGACTGAATCCCCAAGTACAGTATTGGACAGATTTGAAAGAGGTTTATAAAAAAGATTGAATTACTTAGCTGAGGCTCTAGTCTGCACCACTGGCCCCCAAACCGTGAGTCGGGACCCATTTGTGGGTCCAGGAAACATTTTTATGGGTCCCTTCATTTTTTTATTTTCAAAAAACATTCCTAAAAAAGCAATTTCTTTCATGAATTAAAAATAAATTAAATCATTTATTAGGCAATTTTCACGCAAATGTCTAATTTATTTTTTGGGTCACGGGCAAAAATAGACCAGTCCTGAAATGGAAAAAAATAGAAAATGACCCTGTAGGCATTTTTGAGGAAAAGTACTTAATGTGTTGTTTCTATATGATTTTGATCAAGGGTCACTGTTGTAATATTCTCACAGAATATACTTATATTGATGCTCTATAGCGTCTGTTAGATATAGCCACTGTGATTGGTTGACTGCATGCTGGGAGTATCTTCAGGTACAGAGTCAGTTGTGTGAAGTCAGCCTTCCTGTATACATGTGAGGACCCTTATGGATCATTATCTCTGAGAGTATAAATGGAACCAAGTTAAACACTTACAGGTCAATTTGGTCCCATTTGTACACAGAGTTCAATTAATACTGTGTACAATTGGGGTCCCAGGGACTTGTGGCCTTGAAATGAAAAAGGTTGAGAATCACTGCTGTAGTGCATGCAGGACGTGGAACAATGGAATCTCAACAATGATTAGAAAGAGCTGCTATGATATAGTTCTTCAGTATTCAGAACACAATGTGTATGTTTCTATACGTCTGCATGTGAATGCATGCACACAAAACCGTGTGTGTGTGTGTCTTGGGGTTCTGAGGGGATATAGTGGTGATCTAGTGCTGATTTCTTGCTGTACGTGTGCACAATCTGCTTGGCATGCTCTGCATCTCCTTTCTGCCTGCTATAGGCTCTGCTGGCTATAGCTTGTGGCGCTCCCAGTGGAGTAGACTCTTTCCACTAACAAAATGCAAAATACAAAATTAATAAAAACACCCTTTGAAACTGACAAATATGCCTCAGGCAAACTATCGGCCCGCCGGCTGCTTAAAATTTAATCAGTTTTTTTTTTTTTTCACGGCCAAGCTCATCTTTTTAATAACACGTTGCTCAGGCTGTCTGTATACAAAGTTTTCCTCTGTCAAGAATTACATGGGGCCTGTCAGTTCATGGACTTTCTCCCCCAGAGAATAAACTAAGCAGATTTGCTTTATCTCTTAACCTTAAGTCCTTGTCTTCATCCAAAGCATACGTATATCTGCCGTTTGGGTCTCTCCTCTTAGCCAATGACCTCCTCAACATACAGCGCTTTATGTGGAGACAGAGAACAGTTCACATTCACAGTCCTCAGATCTGCCCCAAATCAATACAACAGCCTTGTTGGAATTCCCTTACAATGTGTTTTAGCACAAGTTGAAAATGAACAAGGGTGACTGAAGTGGTAGAATTGTTGACAGTGGAGAGCAAACACTGAATTCCCTGGTAGCTCACCCACACCGCTATAATATTCATGCACTCATCCATAATTTAATTATATTAACACAGGGTTGCAGTGTGCATGATGACAGCCAGTCAAACCCTCATCTAAGTGTCAGTCATGCACTCCAATAGCATCTTAATGCTATATAATTAATGGAACAAAGAGATAATAGGCAGACAGCATCATAATATTTACAGGCAGTCACTGGCTAAATTTATTTTTCTCTATTGGATTTTCTATAGAAGCGATATGAATCACATGGTAAGGTGTTTTCTTTAAGCCAAGAGTTCAGTTCCTGAGTCTACAGCCACTGTAATAGTACAGTTATACTGTAATCTACAGATATACTGTAACAATACAACTTGCCAAAGAATGTCCTTGTCGCTGTATTCTTTCGGATATACAATAGTCAAATGGTGATGATCATATTGCTATTTGCTACATTTGAAAATGCATAATGCAATGCAAATGTTATCAAAATAATATAACACTTGATTGACTTGGTTTTATGACGAGTGTGACCTGACACAAATCGGTGCAAAGTGCTGTGCAATGGTCATTGCTAGTTTACAATCAATGCAGTTATCATTTTCATGCCCAGTGCTCACGTTGTATAATTACCAAATGTAATGCATGGCATTCACTCTTGTGCACATGGTCTTAAAATGAGCTGTGGGCAGGTGCATTGCCGGTATTTCCTAGTATTTATACAGTAACCTTTCAACACAGATGACATTTCTTAGATACTCAGCATTGACGTTCAAGAACAACAACAAAAAGCTGGACCATAATAAGCATATTTCATCTGCCAAGCTGGGAGTTACCAAAAATATAGTTTTTTGTGGTCATAAATGGGAGACAATTTTTAATAGAAGAAAAAACAAAACATTATGTAGCCGTTGCTATGCATCTTTGCACAGAGTTGAGTGGTAAGGAGAGAAAGGGAGAGAGAGAAAATGAGAGAAAAAGATAAATATCCTACTACTATTTATTGCTGTTATCTAATGTTCAAAAATCATGTCACGAACCCAAAGCCTCCTGGCTTTCTTTGTGCCGTCAATATCAATTGTGGAGCTCTAGTGCTCGGGTTCTCAACGTTTTTGGCTGGGGACCCCTGAAAATGCCCCCGCCCCGCCCCCCTCCCCACCACCAACCCAAATTGACCGCTACAATAACCTTAATATTTGAGAAAATACATAAATAAATACTGAAACCAGATATAATCATTAAGGAAAGGTTAATGCATGCACTATGTGTACTATGTACACAGCTAAATCCTGCCCTATGCGGGAGCTAACTATTTCCGTATACAACGTCCTGGTAACATCTGTCCCAACAGCCAGGAACCTTGGTGGTGTCCTGGACAGTCAGCTCTCGTTCAAAACACACATCACAGCTGTCAAACGATCCTGTAGGTTCACAATCTATAACATAGGATGAATTAGACCGTTCCTCACCCAGGAGTCAACCCAGCTCCTAATCCAGACAACAGTCTTGTCAAAACTTGACTATTGTAACTCCCTCCTTACTGGCCTACCGGCATGTGCACTCTCCAACTGATCCAAAATGCCGCAGCTCGCTTGGTCTTCAACCAGCCAAAATTCTCACATGTCTCCCCCCTGCTCCACTCCCTCCACTGGCTCCCGGTCACTGCCCGCACAGAATACAAAACTCTGATGCTGGCATTCAAAGCAACCAAAGGTATGGCTCCCCCATATCTTGCAAGTATGATCGAACCCTACAAACCCTCCCGCGCACTCAGATCAGCCAACGCAGGGAAACTGGAAGTACCCTCACTAAAAACGCAGGGACAACGTGCACATCCAAAACTCTTATCCCTTCTGGCTCCAGAACTATGGCATGCACTTCCCATTGCAGTCAGAACTGCAGCCTCACTCCCATTCTTCCGCCATACAGTAGTCTGAAAACCCACTTTTTCAGACTCCACCATGGCCCGTAGCACTTACCCTACCCCCTTAGATAGCACTTTTGTAGAATTAGATAGCATTTGATACAGACTTATAGCATGTTACTGTATGTAGACAGCACTAGAATTGCATTGTACTGTATGTAGTCATAGCACTTCATATACATACAGTATGTGTAGCATAGTACAGTATATATGTATAGTTTCATTATATAGATATTCCACTGTTACGTTCTTTGCTTACTCATGTTTCATGATGGTGGACATTGTAAACAAAGTGAAAATGCAAATTTGGAACTAAAGACATGAAGAGGAGGAATTATACAAAGTAGGGCGATACTGATGACATCACGCATACGAACAAATCAGTTGAGCTGTTCCTGAGAGCAATTTCCATAAAACTGATTCCATACTGCCGATTATCACCTGATGAAGGCCGTTCACGGCCGAAACGTTGTGTCTTATTTATGGTGTATTGAATAAAAAGCAAACACCTTGGAGCAAACCTGTGTGCGGACTCTCCTCTCTTCACTGTATTTACCTTAGTCCAGCACCAGACAGGAACTGGATGTGCGCTAGCCACCTACCTTTTTATACCAATTTCCATAAAAGCCCACTATATATAATGTGAAGCCTGAATGTTCAAAAATGCGTATTTGTGGGGATAGAAAACACATAGGGGAGCTTGAATTTTTTGTTATAGGTCTTTTAACATAATTATAAACACAACTTTTTATGTTATCTGTTTAGCATTATTGTATAACTGTACCTGCAAACTGTTAATTCAGTATTCAATCAATATTCAATCAATCAAAAACCTGTGTTCAATTACCTTCCCATGGAAGATTGCTAGATCTTGTACATTTTCACATTATCCATCTCCTTTTATATCTGCCGTGAGTAGGCAAAATGTGTTTCTGTGTGCTTTCTTTTGTGCTGTACTTTACCCTCAACGAGGCCAGGATCTTATTCTGTACTTTACCCTGAAGGAGGCCAGGCTCTTGTTCTTACACATTGTTCTTACTTTACCATGAAGGAGGCCAGGCTCCTGTTCTTACACATTGTTCTTACTTTACCATGAAGGAGGCCAGGCTCTTGTTCTGTACTTTACCCTGAAGGAGGCCAGGCTCTTGTTCTGTACTTTACCCTCAAGGAGGCCAGGCTCTTGTTCTGTACTTTACCCTGAAGGAGGCCAGGCTCTTGTTCTTACACATTGTTCTTACTTTACCCTGAAGGAGGCCAGGCTCTTGTTCTTACACATTGTTCTTACTTTACCCTGAAGGAGGCCAGGCTCTTGTTCTGTACTTTACCCTCAAGGAGGCCAGGCTCTTGTTCTGTACTTTACCCTGAAGGAGGCCAGGCTCTTGTTCTTACACATTGTTCTTACTTTACCATGAAGGAGGCCAGGCTCCTGTTCTTACACATTGTTCTTACTTTACCATGAAGGAGGCCAGGCTCCTGTTCTTACACATTGTGCTGTACTTTACCCTGAAGGAGGCCAGGCTCTTGTTCTTACACATTGTTCTTACTTTACCATGAAGGAGGCCAGGCTCCTGTTCTTACACATTGTGCTGTACTTTACCCTGAAGGAGGCCAGGCTCCTGTTCTTACACATTGTGCTGTACTTTACCCTGAAGGAGGCCAGGCTCTTGTTCTTACACATTGTTCTTACTTTACCCTGAAGGAGGCCAGGCTCTTGTTCTTACACATTGTTCTGTACTTTACCCTGAAGGAGGCCAGGCTCCTGTTCTTACACATTGTTCTGTACTTTACCCTCAAGGAGGCCAGGCTCTTGTTCTTACACATTGTTCTGTACTTTACCCTGAAGGAGGCCAGGCTCTTGTTCTTACACATTGTTCTTACTTTACCCTGAAGGAGGCCAGGCTCTTGTTCTTACACATTGTTCTGTACTTTACCCTGAAGGAGGCCAGGCTCTTGTTCTTACACATTGTTCTTACTTTACCCTGAAGGAGGCCAGGCTCTTGTTCTTACACATTGTTCTGTACTTTACCCTGAAGGAGGCCAGGCTCCTGTTCTTACACATTGTTCTGTACTTTACCCTGAAGGAGGCCAGGCTCTTGTTCTTACACATTGTTCTGTACTTTACCCTGAAGGAGGCCAGGCTCTTGTTCTTACACATTGTTCTTACTTTACCCTGAAGGAGGCCAGGCTCTTGTTCTTACACATTGTTCTTACTTTACCCTGAAGGAGGCCAGGCTCTTGTTCTTACACATTGTTCTTACTTTACCCTGAAGGAGGCCAGGCTCTTGTTCTTACACATTGTTCTTACTTTACCCTGAAGGAGGCCAGGCTCTTGTTCTTACACATTGTTCTTACTTTACCCTGAAGGAGGCCAGGCTCTTGTTCTTACTTTACCCTGAAGGAGGCCAGGCTCTTGTTCTTACACATTGTTCTTACTTTACCCTGAAGGAGGCCAGGCTCTTGTTCTTACACATTGTTCTTACTTTACCCTGAAGGAGGCCAGGCTCTTGTTCTTACACATTGTTCTTACTTTACCCTGAAGGAGGCCAGGCTCTTGTTCTTACACAAGGAGGCCAGGCTCTTGTTCTTACACAAGGAGGCCAGGCTCTTGTTCTGTTCTTTACCCTGAAGGAGGCCAGGCTCCTGTTCTTACACATCAGTGAATCTGACTCTGAGATTAATTCCCTGTGGCAGCTTTATCTCTGTGTAAAAAGCTTCCAGTTTTGTGCTGTTTCCTCCTTTTCTTACTTTCTTAGTTATTAATTGAGATCATGAGAGTCAACGCTTTCAGGACTAACTCAAGACAAGAAATGCTTGAAGTTCCTTGCCATAAATATTAAACATGCAATATATTATGCATATTATTCTTTAAATACCACATAAAATGTGTTTTTGTGACTAAATCTTAATTTTGCATATGCTTTTAAGTAATGTACATTAAATAATAATTGCCATTACATTGATGGCAGTGGCAGCTTTGGGTACTGTCAATCACATTTGTGCAAACCCCCTCTGACACTTTGTGTCTCTCATCACTTCCAGCAGCCATGCCATCATTGTTCACACACACACACACACACACACACACACACACACACACACACACACACACACACACACACACACACACACACACACTATCCGAGTTCAGCATAATCAGCACTATAGCCTACAGTACTCTCAAAGACTTTGACATCAGCATACTCAGTGTGCAGGGCGCAAAGGTCAGGCTCTATCTCAACCAAGAGTGATGAGTATATTTGAAAGCAATGCAATATTCACTCATACCATAATATTCACTGCAGTGATGAAAAAGAAACTTATCAGTGGTGCCGATGGCCAAGTGGTTAAAGCGTGTACCTGATGCCTGTCAGCATGTCCCGGGTTCGATTCCTGGCGGCTGATTTCCCGCATATGTCACTCCCCGACTCTCTCCCGCTTTCCTGTCTCTCTCCTATCAAAAAAGGAAAATACCACAATATTCACCAAAATATTCACTACAGAGATGAAAAAGAACACCATCATATTCACTATGATGGGAACACCGATTATGCATTGTGAACTTGTAGATTTGCTATTTTCAGCAAAAGTCAATGTCGTTCGACAGAGCATAAATTAACCAGGTGAACCCTATATTCTATATTACTATATTCTAACCTATATACTTTTGTTCTCTTTTTCTAACATTGCTAAAATTCTTTTGAAAAAAACTAAAAACGAAACATATTTATTTTATGTTAGAACATCTTGGAAACTAGGAAACTCACTCTCTCAAACTCACACTCCATCAATGACAGACACAGCGAGTGTGATTTAAGTGACTGCCAGGGGACATGGCTGCACTTTTGTGTGCTTGCTAAATCCTCTGTTATCCCACTGATGTTAAAAATGTCTCCATGGGAACAGAGTAACAGAGGTGGCCCAACCACCCCCCCCCCCCCCCCCCCACCCCCTCCACTTTGATGTGAGCAATTTAGAAGGCTAATTATACAAACAGCGTAATAACAATGGATAATACGAGCTGTGCTACAGTATGCGTTTACCCTCCCAGTGTTTACATCACAGACTGGTCCTTGGGCCATATGAAGGCACGCACGCACGCACGCACGCACGCACGCACACACGCGCACACACACACACAATTGCGAAATAACGCTTGTGTGAAAACAGAGAATTCTCAGTTGTTGCACTGCAAACTAGATTAACAACAAACAACAATGAAACATGCCTGACATCAAAGACAGAGTGAGATCATGATTATGTATTTAAAAATTCTTCAAAGTTTTTCAACAGAAGACTGTAGTTGCACTTGACTTCCTCCTCGAGTTAATTGATAGGACTGCTGATTGAGGATGCTACATGGCTGCAGGACAATAGTTGTATTATCATGTGGATACCTTGCCCTTGGGCAACCGGTCTTGTTGTTGTTTGCATATTTATTTGGCATTCGTGAATTCATGTGCTGCTTGTTTCTTGTCACCTAAATTGGCTCTTGTATCATTATTTCCTGTGGCAGCTTCCACATAAGTTCTCCATGAAAACTCTCTCTTTTCAAATGACCTCAATTGAAAGGGTCTTGTGATAACAAGCTTCTTTTCTCTGGCATTTTGTTCGAATTCCCATACAGTCATTGAATACAAATCCTCAGATGTTCTTCAAAAAGTCAGGACAACGGCTCTACATTTTTCATTTGAGACATGGTTCTCTGTTCTACAGAGAAAGAATGGGTACCACTGTCTGCCATCTACCTTTCATCATGAAGCTTAGCTATTAGTTGCACCTACGTATCTCACCATGCATTAGATGCACATTAATTTTGGAATCACAGCCCTCTTCAGGTTCAAATAATGAGCATTTAATTATTGACAGGGGATGAATATTTAACAAAGGTGTTTCACTTGGATGGTCTATGGAGTGGTATTAAGGAGGACATGAGGGACCCCATGACCCAGAAACCCACCCCCATGTTTTCAATGATCCCTCTATCTTCTTATTACTTAGCATGACAGCGTATAGCCTTGCAGCTCCCTTTGTCAGCTGAACATTAGTAGCTTAGTGTTCCAGCTCTGTTTACCCAAAGGTCATTCATCCGCTAAGACTAAGGTAATACATTTCATCCTAAATTTATACTACTATGAATTGAGACAGACAGACAGACAGACAGACAGACAGACAGACAGACAGAGGCCAACCTCCAGAGAATTAACTATTTTGTCTGAATCAATCACCTATCTCTGAACACATCCTCTTCTCTCTCTGAAGGTGAGTCTTATTAGGGATTTAAGCCCGGAGGGCTGAAACCCCATTGTTTTGTGTAGATTCTTCTCCTGCGGCTGTATTGCAAATTCCCATGAGATGGTAAGTGGTAGAGACATGGAATCTCTATCAATTATTGCTGTTGTGTGCATCATTGCTTAATGTCATTGTTATAATTAACAATTTTAAATTTGAATATAAATATAAATCTGACCAGTCTAAAGTGAGTGGTGCAACAGCGCCCCCTGTTGGTACCCTAATCATAGGGACATACAGACATAGGGATGGACATAGGGACATTGTAGAATGTTTTTGAGTGGTGCAACCACTCCAAGGAACAGCAGACATCCTGATCCACTTATGCCGAGTCATGTGACAAATTTGCCTAATGGCTAAATAGATTTTTGGACTTATTTGGATTCAGAACAGAACTGACACAGCTTGTGTTATTTAGTTTTGAAGGGACACAGGCAGACAGACAGCTAGAGCTCTCCATGGGCATAAAAGGGACACAGAGAGGCAGACGGGTACAGCGTGTACTCTGTTAACTCTACCTGCCTTGCCGGACTATTTCCCCATATTTGGGTACTTTCATTTCCTGTTTCCCGGCTTGGAGACCGCCATTGTAAGAAGTGGCTAATATTAGCAGTAGCTCACGATGGTTAACTTTCGCCAGAAACGTTAACATGTCGGGCGCAATGCGATATAAAATCACAAATCACATCCGAACCTCGGATGGATGATTATCACCACCACGGACAGCGCCGCATTTTTCAGAGATAACCTACTTTGAATGGGACCCTATGGGACGCACGCGCCTAGCAACTGGGCCAGCTTTATGTACTAGATATCTCCTACTTAGTCTTAGCATACAACGGGTGTAGAGGGAAAGTAAGAGATCTCTCATACTTGGCATACAAAGAATTAAATGTTTCCAAATCAGGAACGCTTGCAATTCCAAGATGCATGCCACACCCGGTTATGCAATACCCATCGTACATGTTGTCAGAGTACCCAGTGCAGTAGGGCCTACCCAGTACCATACAACTGATCATCAAAAAGGGAGATATGGGGATCCCTGATGTCGTGAGAAACTGCTGACGCTGTGTTGATGATGTAAATGGGAGAGACGGTTCCATTGTACACGCTACCGCTACATTATTATTGGTGCAATCAATGACATAAATGTGGCACATAGTTCAGCCAATCCGTGAATTCAATGGGTTGCGTTGGCCAACTTGGCCAATATTATGGGGAGCCGATGCCTAATTGAAAGTAACGCTCGAGCACAGCCCCACTACTCAAGCAGTGTCCACTGTTTGTCACTGTGGCAGGGTAGGCCATGTAAAATATTATTTTAAGACAAATGAGCATGAAATTGGCGTGCCCCGCTGGCCTTGTGGTCCAGGCGCATGCCACATATTGGCTCTGGCTTGACAGCGCGTTGCGTGTTCGAGTCCCGTTCATGACGACCTTGGCTGTATGCATGTCTCCCCCTGTCTCTCTCTCCCTCTTTCCTGTCAGTCTCCACTTTAATCTATCAATAAAAAGCCTAAAACAAATATTCCATTGACTACATTATTTTTTTCTTTTTTTCTTTTTATTTGTATTACTACACTGGCATTGTCAAGTTTAGTAATCAGACTTTTGCTACATTATGCCTCAATACTAGCTCCACAAACATCGTTGGCTGACGGTCAACGATGATGCACAATTGCACATTAATAAATACAATTACACCTCCAAGTTCAGATGAAAATCTGTTCAGTTTACCATTTTACATTAACTACAGTATGATAGCCCCCTAATGATAATTATAGGTCCTGGCAATGATGAGGACCTGTTTTCCCTCCAGGCCAATGATAACCAAGAGCTCTGCTTTCTGACTGCAAATCTGGTTAAAATGCCAGTGCTTTACAGTAGAGCCGTGCGTGTAAATCAAGGACAGGAACATCCCTCCTCCCGATGCCTGTCCTCACTGTTCCTGCTGGGCCCTTTGTAGTGTTACTGTATATCTTCCACCGTAGTCCCTGCACTGTAACCGACCTACAAGAGCTGACATCTTAATTAAATCTTTAGGATCCTGTTAAAGTATTTTATTGGACCAGAGAAATATGGGTTTGCTCTGCAGCCAGGAAGGTCACAAAGATCCCGTTGTTGCGGGCTCCTGGATAGCATACAGCATATTGTATCCATATTTAGTGGGTTTTGCTGAATGTGGTTTTATAATAAACATTCAACTTCAGTCTCTCAAGATCCACAGTCTCCACCATTCGCAAGGGTGATGCTGTCTCTATGATGCTATGATCGTTAATTCATCCCAAACCTCACAAGCAAGCCCCCTGCAATGCTTCTAGACAGCTGAGAAATGTCATTACAGGCCATAATGAAGAATGAAATCAGTTAAACCATTGCCACACGCCCAAAATTTAATTAGCTCCTCTGAAGGTCAGCTTAAATGGTTTCCCCATGATGTTTTCCTGTGACTACAATGTTTGCTTGTAAATTTACCTCTACTCTGATCTTCATGGAAAACATGGCTCAACAAAAGAAATTTCGAATGCTTTGAAAAAGTGTAAGGAAAGGGCATGCAATTAGTAATAAACGGCAATGTGCATAACTTGTGAATGGCTATCAACAAGCAGTGACTTGACAAAGGCAAGTGATAAGACATTGAGATTGAAATGAGTTGTGGAGAAAAGCCCTTTGATCATCCAGTGCCATACCTATACACAATGTACAATTAGAGCTCATATTCTGCAGTAAGACAGAAGAAGTGTGGCATCAATTTACAGATCATTTAGTCTTTTCACATACATTCGGCCTTTGATAAGACATGGGAATCAAAGCTAGATGGAGATGAAAACAGACCCCGGGGGGGGGGGGGGGGGGGGGGGGAGTCATGCAAATGACTTTTGTTATTGCACTGTGATTTTTATTTGAATTGTAAGTGATCATTCTGCCTTTTAGTTACAGCTGTCAGCCCTCATTAATGTGCGTTATAAATTGCATCAAAGTGCATAAGGCTGCGTGTGATTAATTTATACAGCTCTTTACATAGGAGGAAGCTTTGCAGGTGTTGAGGAGGCTAATGATTTGGTCTAGGACGGTACGTGGCACAGCTATATCGTAGCCCCATAGTGTGACGCATGTCTTAAATGGCATGTGTCTGTCACACTAAAACACAGGCTTGAGGAAACACATTACACGCTGTTATCCATGGACTAACACGGCGTCCAAAATAATTCAGAATAACTCCTCTTTTCCATAATGAGAATCAGTCATGCCCTGTTTAGAGCCAATAAGTGATTTTAACCTCATGTCATTTCCAATCAACATATGCAACGAGGAGAAAGATGATCATTTAAACTACATTTTGATGTAATTTAATGTCATAATGACATACAGTATAACTCAGTGATCCTCATAGCTTTCAAATAAATTATTTTTAAAACTTTATGTTGATGTTAGTAGTAGTGGTAGTAGTATAGTAGCATTGGCATTAAGGTATTGCAAGTGAAGTGATTACAGAAGTATACTTCTCATTATAATAATAATCTTAGATCAGCTATGTTTGCCATGTGACACACCATGACATGACGGTCAAGGAAGTGGTTAAAGGAAAAGGTGATGAATGTACATTACTTTCAGAAGCTTTAACAGTGAGATGTTTTTGGCTAACATCAGGCAGCCAATGATTCATACAGTACGTCATACACTAAAACAAAATCAATGAGCAAAATTAATTAGAGGCCTTTTAGATGCTCTCTGCCATACTTCCCCTCTTACTCTCACCTTGTTAGCCTTGCCAGATGAGTGTTGTTTTTTCTAATCTAAGTTATTTGACATTTAGATTGAACAGATAAGCAAGACGGCCCAAACATGGAGACACTTTTTTAGCAAGTCTTTGTCACAGAGGGGAGAAGAAAGGGACTACAGCTGGAGATTTGTAATGAAATTGTTAAGCTACAAGAGAAAGGGATGAGAGTGGGCTCAGGAGTGCAAGCACAACCGTTCATTTGACTGTGCATAAGGTGTGTGTGTGTGTGTGTGTGTGTGTGTGGGGGGGGGGGTTGCTTTCTAATGATCCTAGGCAGTTCAGTAGCAGCCCTTCAAAAGATTGCAGGAACGTGCAAGTTGTAGACAATGCTGTCTCTGAGCATGCTTCTTAAAATGTACAAAACTAAACATGTACACAACTAAACATGTACACAACTAATGTGCTCAGAAGCAGTAGGTTTACTAGGTTACTACCATAGATATATAAGAAAGGCTAGATGGCTCACCCGCGCTGCTGGCCAATGGAGCGACGTCGCAACAAGGTATGACGTCCGCATACTTATATGCTTTTATATGACGTTCATATAAAAAATAACATTAGGCAGATACGCATCCTGAATCATAGCCACGTTGATAACGTTTGTAATAAACCAACCCGTTTGTAAATCCGTCAACATTTGAGTGAGTTATTGGTATTTTTGTGTGAGCTGCCACAGAACATACTGTACTATGTAGCACCGAGGCAAGATGGCCACCAGGTGAACTACATCGGAGACTCGGCCTTGAGCCATCTAGCCTTTATGTCTATGGTTACTACTACTTAGTCTGTCGAGACAGACTGTTGACTCTGTCAAAATTCAAGGAAAAGTGCTGTTTTTGATTCCCACACACACACACACACACCTCCATAAGGCAAAGCAACAGCTAATGTTCAAGGGGTTTAATTCCTAAAATAAAAACACCAGTCCATGTGCTGCATATTGCTACTAACTTGACTTATTGAACATCCTCAACCACAAAAATCAGATCTGTCTGAACTGAGTGGTGCTGTACTGTACTCTCTGTGTGTGTGTGTGTGTGTGTGTGTGTGTGTGTGTGTGTGTGTGTGTGTGTGTCTGTGTGTGTCTGTGTGTGTGTGTGTGTGTGTGTGTGTGTGTGTGCCTGTGTGTGTGTGGGCACGAGAAACAGTGACACTTGGTGGTGAAAAAAAATGCTATTTTCGACACATGCATACAGACACATTGAAACTGAATGATGCGCCTTCTAACAAATCTAGTAAAGCGCCTTGGATAAAGGCGCTATATAAATGCACCATTTAGCAGCCATTTACCATTTTATAACTTCTTTGACTTATTGACTAGACAATTAAACAATGAGCTCAAGGAATTGACACTTTGATTATGGGAAAATAACAATCTCAAAGATTTGTGGAGAATTATAAGACAGAACGAGACCTCTGAGCTGTAGTGAATGTTCTGCGTTGAGGCAGCTCCAAATCAGGAGCCATTCTTTTATCAAACGTATTCGCATTACAGGTGGTTTGAAGAGGCACTTTCCGTTGTCCTAAACCTTAATTAAATAAATTAATTAAATTAAATTATAATTGTACTTTTGCATAAACCCATTTAGGACTGATGCCGATTCTAAAAACGCCTTCTAAATCCTGACCTAAATTTTCTGAAAATCTTCAAAGATTTATTCAAAAATTACAAAACTTTCATGTTGCTATATACTGTACATAATTTGTGGTGTCTCGCTAGTTAACCCGCCGCCCAACAGGTAAGAGCAAGGGAGGCAGAGATAAAGAAGACTGGGCAGGATAGTGGAAGGAAGTCCCATGGAAGTCCCATGTCATCTTCTTGATCAGCTGGAATGCGCGTCACCTGCGTTTACCTGCCCAAGATACAAATAATTCATCTTTTGGGTGACGTCGCCCGGCGATAGTGGGCGATTGGGATGAAATTCAAGCGATGCTCGCCGTTGGTCTCCGTTGGTCTCCCGCTGTTAAAACATACTGTTACTGTTGTGTGTTAAGTGTCTTATTGTCCCAGCTGGCGCGATAACTTGGCAGACTAGCGCGTGCACAATACCTGACAAAATAATGGAGTGAACTGCTTATGGAAATGGAATGAAAGTGACCAGAGTACACGGATATGGAAAAGGAGTAATTCATCTAGTGCCCTAGTACACTACAGGAGTAAAACTACTCAAGTTCAGGCTAAGTAGAAATTCTTACGGTTCTAAAAGTCCTTAACCTTGATATTGACTGTTAGTCACCTACTGTACCTGAGTTGAACTGACTTGCCGGCACCTAGGAGAGAACAGCTAAACAATATTACTCACCTGTTGGAATCCCTTTCAGTTACCATTCCTACCTGAAGAACCTATAAGTTGGAGTATTATTACTCACCTGTTGAGGTCCAGCGACGACGACTCCTCTTCTTCCCTGCAAATTAACTTTATGATGAATACCTACCTTTTCATTGCTTTTCCCCTGAAAAAAGGAAAGAAAAACGTTACTGTGATTTAACTTTCTGTTTATAAACACCACCTGGTTTGACATACTGTGGTTCTGTCTCCTGGGTATTGTGTATCAGTCACCACTATATATATATATATATATATATATATATATATATATATATATATATATACTGTACCAAAATGGGTTCCCATCCTGAAGGGTTGGGTTACAAAAAGGGGTTCCCTTCCCGCTTATAATGGGTTAAGTTATTCAGTTGCCTTTTGGAATTTACATGTTTGTGCCTGCTAACTTTAAGGAGTTAAAATCTATTTTGTATACAGTAAGTAGCCCTAATGTTGGCAGATTGAAAAAATAAACGACTGAAAAGAAAACAATCCTGCTGTTGTACGTACATACGGAGGCTTTAACCTTCACTTTTATACAAGAGTATTACTAGTTTGACCACTACAAATGATTCAAATAACTGAAAACGGCCTATCTACAAGCTCTCAATGTGCCTGTGACGCATTGAGAGCTTGTAGATAGGCTGTTTTTGCTGCACAACATGCTTCCATATGAGACATGCTGGCTTCTATGGAATCCAAATGACTGAAATCAGTTGTGGCGACTTAGAACTTTAATCCATGGATTACATTTCACCTGTAATTATAACTATTAAACCATAGATAAAATATGTTTTTGGATCTTTTAATTTGAATATCTACATTACCTTTTATAGCATTGAGATTTTCTTTTTTTAAACCTTATATTTCAGTTTTAGTTGATTTGTCAGAACTCTCCCACACAAACCCATAATACACAATGAAAGAAATCGGAAAATGAGTCACATATGGATTGGCTCTCAACCATCCAATGGCTCCTGAGTAAATTATTGTCTGCGAATTAATCTAATTAAGAAAGCCACAGTATGACTTAGTGTGCCAGTGAAATGCAGTCATTGAAACTGAGTTTTCCACATACAACAAGTCTTTGCCAGATGAGAGGATGAACAAATACTTTTCTGCTTGAATGATTAGCTTCATATGTCTAGAGAAATGACGTTTGTTTAAATTGTTTTACAAGTTTGTGAATTTCGGAAGAGACAGGCCAAAAAAGTGTAATGAACATCATTTATAACAGATAAGTGTGCATGCAGGGGTCTTCAGACAGATATTTTGGGAACCTACAGTATAGGATAGGGAGACATGGTAAACCTACGGCCATGTTTACAAGCCCTCAACACCAGGCTCAAACACAACTGTGTATGTATTATTACGTTGTAACTTCGTGCAAAGTGACACAGGCTGCATCAGATGTGTTTTGGAATACACACGAGAATACTTTCAATCTTCTTGCCAAAGTACAATCACAATGTAAGAAATCTCCATCCATTTTCTACTCGACTTCAGTTTGTTTCAAAAGCTCCTTATTGAGAGGACTGGACAATACAGTAGGGAGAGAAAGCTGCTTCACTCCCCATACTTCTGCCTCACTTCCCCTGCTGTCTTATCAATCCACCGCCCATTCTGTGTGCTTGCGACCTCTAATGGATTTCATATGGCACCAGCCTTGGCCCACACATGAACATGAGCCCACACTAACTTGGCAACCATTAAGCCTGATTTATTCTCCGTCGCATGATGGTGCCGCGCGGCGGTAAATAGCAGACGTACAAGATTGCAACGCGCCAGGGACGCACCATGTCGCAAGCTTGTAGGTCTGCCATTTACGTTGCGCGACACCGGCGTGCGATGGAGCATAAATTAGGCGTTAGTCTCCATGATGGGAGGAGAGGGGAGGGCCGTGCCGAGTCTCTCGTGTCCTGTAACTGATGTGTCGTGCACTGAGCCACCTCCCCAGGGCCAGGCACCGATGTATCCACTCTGACAAGCGTCTTGCTTCTTTCTCTGTGTCCCGTCGAGCCTATTATCATGAGGTCCTGTGAATGTCGTGCATTCTGGGTAGTGGCACATAAAAGAATGATCAGGGAAAGCTTTCAGACAGAAGTCATTCGTACCAGCAGGCTCTTTGTTGAACAAAATGGAAACGCCGCCAATGAGAGGTGCACCTGTTGAGGGTCCTTGTGGAGACACAAGCACTCACTCTTGGCATTATGTACCTTATTATTTATATGCGGCTGTCAGCTAATAATGCATTGGTCTCTCACTGGAGCACTTTCTGCCATCTTGGAAAATGTCATGGCAAGAGGTACCCATAGTTCCTGAGACCTTATGGGCCCTCTCACCAGGGTGTTGTCTGGAGTACTCATTCTCTACTTTGCTTCATATAACGCATCTGTGTTGCCATGAGCCCTACAATACCATGAGGATCTGTTCATTGACTGCTGGCTAAAAACAGATTGATGTGTCAGTAAAATGTTTTTGTCTGGTGGAGCATGGTCCATATACTGCTATTTCATTTAAAGCTGCAATCATTAAGATTGATGTCCTGCCTGGGTTCGGAACCGGTGTCTCCCGTGTGGGTGCTGACATTTCTACTGCTGAGCTAAAGACCGAAAGCCAGTTCGGATAGAAGGAGCGATATAATGCTTTGAGCTTTCTGCAATATCTCTTGTCAACCAGTAGTGGCCCTAGGGCAACCCATAGTGTTTAAGGCGCATACTGCATCATGGGTGCAAGTCCCAGAAGTTCGATTCCCGGCCGTACAGAACATTTGCTGTATGTCACTACTAAAACTGTGCAACGATGCATTTTAACAGAGATACGATGCGTATCACGATACATGTTTGACGATATGATACATGGATGATATTGGTTCATTATGGCGATATGATAGGATTCAATGATTTGAAATCGATAGAGTAACTATGTATCAAATACATGTGTGAAACTTATAAATAAGTAAATATACAATGGACAAGCCTTGACATGAACACAGAGAATACACACATTTTTCAATAGACCAATAGCTAGTATATGGAATGGAAAAGTAATAAAAACAATAATTTAAAAATGTCTTCGTAAAATTGCTAAATAAAATGCAAGTAGGCTACTTAGTATGATATTGATATAATATTTACATTGCAAAACGATACGATACCGATTATTTCCATTGCAAAACGATACAAAGTCAAACGATGCGATACAATATTTGCTGTTTACATATTGATATACTTTGGTAGTTACTATATCGTTACACCCCTATTAGAGAGAGAGAGAGAGAATAAAAATAAAAAGTGGTCCTAATCAACAAAATCACAATGTCTCAACTCTCAATACAAGAGTAGGAAGACCAACTGCTGAAGTTATGTTGAGTTACATTGTATTAACATGCTCTACAGATTTAAAAGTTAAAATAATGTTTTTTATCACAAAAAGGTTATTTGGTTAATTCAAATTAATAATTGACTTGCCTGCTCAGATCAAGCATGTTCTTTACAAGCAATGGGAAACATAACCATCAAGTGTCAAATAAGTAAACATAACATGGCGTTAACAACTACCTCAAACTGAATTGTTTGGTGACAATACATCCTGGTATAATCCTAATTTCTACTGCAAATAGCTGTGGGGCTAAGGTTGGCTAGAAAGTGTTCACTCATCTGGTGATAGGGACATTTTTGATGCTAGAGCAACCCCTGATTAAAGGGTGAGTTTTAATGACAACTAATTAGCCAACCTCTTTAGCCCTGGCATAATGATCAAACGAGCTGTCATCGGGTTCCTGATACAATGATCCTCTCACTCTTGATATGATATTTTATTCCTCTGCAATTATGCAGCCCCCACTGCACCACATGTGTTTATTGCCTCAAGCACACATGTCAAATTAAAGAGCAGCTTATGCACCTGATATTTAATTATTGCCTGCTGCACCACTGTGCACAATGGGAAAATGTCAAAGCCCGCAATCCACAGTACTTCAAGCAGCAATCGGTGTGCTCCGATCACTCATGCACATAGGCAGCAGACACACAGCTATGAATTTGAATATTGAATGTGAATGAATGGGAACTTTTTACCGCTTGTGTACTGTATGCACAGATCTCCTTTTTTCCTTCGCCTTTTACTGTCACTAAAGAAAAGTATGTACCGTGTACACGCACACACGCACACACTCTCTCTCTCTCTCTCTCTCTCTCTCTCTGTATAATACATACTGCAGTGCATATCATTTAATTAACAATTTGATATACTATTCTGTGCTTTAGTTTCCCTGAAAGGTGAGTGTAAGTCATCTCATCTATCAAGACAGATACTGCTATAGCAGCAGACCCTGTCAGCATCACCTCTGCCCTAAACATATGGAATGTTGTTGTTTATAGGAATAATCACAGAAGCAACCGGAAGGAAGTGGACTAAGAAAGGGGAGGGGCCAAACCTAGTTCCTATTTCTACACAAAAAAGGTGGCGCTGCCCCCCAGAGGCCAAAAACAAAGAATCACCCCACCCCCAGTGTTGTTCTCTCACAGATATGTATGATCATTGATCAGGGTGCATAAGGATATACATGCACTGTATATTGACAACATTCAAGGAGGAAAATAAGAAATTAAAAAAAAAAGTACATCTCTGCCTGTTTTTGAAAAGTAAGTAAAATATTGCCTAACAATTAATCTGATGAAGTTCCATCCAAAGCAGATTATGCATAGAAAATAATTAACATGGATGAGGCTGAAATCATGTGTTTTAATGAGTGTGGCGATGGTAGGATACAACTATATTGAAGAGTGCAATTCATGGGTATTTCATTTATTTTACAAGCTATAAAAGTTCATTCTTGAACTGGGATTTTAGATGATTCCCATGTCCTTGTATTATCCTCTGCAATCCTCTGACAAATTTATAGCATATTTTATTGTATTTAAATATGATTCTGATTATAATACTGTCTCTAACCCTGTGTTTACCCCATCTTTTAAGAACTGAACTAGCTGCTTTTTAATTGACTTTTTCTTCCCATTTATTTAAACATGATGCTGTGGTTGTGTTTTAACTATTTTAATTCTTTCCATGTCCTTCCTCCGAAGAGCCAAGTGTTGTTTTACTGGTGCTAGAATGTGTCGGTCTCCTAATTGCATGTCTTGAAAACAGATTGTCATCTTGGCCGTGTTTCACCTCATTTTCATGATTTTCCACTTGGTGTGCCACTGCCTACTATACATTATCTTGCGTGGCTTACTGGCTCAATATGGATTTCACTGAGCGACCCACTTTTCTTGTCATAAAACAAGAAAGGTGTTTAAAGCCTACTGTAAATTGATGACCAACATGGCCAACTTCTGATCTAGTTTGACCAAATCATCAGTCAGCTCTATAGTTCCGTTTCTGCCTTTCTCAACCTTTTCATTGACCTTTCTATTTGTTTGTTTAGATAGCTTTCTTTGCTTGTGTCAACACAGACATTCTCTTTTCATTTTCTGGTTATTGAGAGAACGTTTATGCAGAAGGAAAATCAGGGCTTCACTACTTTATGGAGGCTGATGCTTTATGAATACGATTGATTAATATATTAATTGCGGCAGGCCCGGTGAATTAGTGAGGTGACATTACTACAGTGATTGACTTAAAAGCCCCCCTTGTGTGTTTATGTCATGGGTGATAAATCAGAGACTAACATTGAAAAATGAAATAGTTCCTTGTTCAGGTCCTGACTTATGAAGATGCTGATTTATTGTACGTTCCATACTGATGGCCATCTGCTATACAGCAAACAGGATACGGAGGAGGACAGAATAGAGATGTATAGTATAGTGTATACAATATGCCATTAAGACTGTAAATAAAACACAGCTATACAGTAGCATCCTGACAGATGCCATTCTGCCGTGCTGTAATGACATGTACATTGAGGGGTTGTATGGACGGCTGTATGACAGACCAAGACAGCCCTGTGGTGAGAGACATCACTTAACACAGACACACATACCACCCTGTCTGAGAGTCTGCTGGCTGCTCTCCCTCCAGCCTCCCTAGTGGACAGAGTTAACTCACCACCTGCTCTGCTCTACGCTTTGTGACAAATGATGATAGATGTTAGAAGTTTAAAGAGATAATTGATTATTTAAGCCACAAAGCTTTATTTACCAGTATAGCCCCACATATTGTTGACTGTACCAGGGTGTGTGTGTGTGTGTGTGTGTGTGTGTGTGTGTGTGTGTGTGTGTGTATTTTTGTGTGTGTGTTAAATTTCAAATCACGCATGCATGTAAAAAAATAATATTCAGATCATATGCACACAAATCTGTGGCTCTAAATAAATGAATAATACGATAAATAAATAAGAATTTGAATGTTGTCGTCGTTAGTGTTGTTTTTAAAATATATCCCTGTGGGGAGCATGCAGTATACAGTGGTTTACACAGAGATGACCGCGCTGTTTGTTGAATCATCTTACACTCTCCAAGTCAGTAATTACTCTTACAAACATGTAGCGAGTGAATATAAAAGCTTTAACAGGGCAGAAAGCTGTGGTTTCCCCAAGCCCCCTCCATAGCAGAGTGATATTGCAGGGAGCACCTGTTCAGTAGATGCAAGTATGGAATGTAGCCTGTGGAAGTTCTTTTCAGGGTACCCCAGATGCCAATATAACACAGATGTCATAGGGCCGGTCCAAAACCACAATCACAACATATGGTAATTGCTGCAGAATTATTTTCTGGCCCGCTCTCTAACCAGGGGCTGATAAAATAGGGAAGTCAGCTCCTGATGCTCTCCGGAATGAAAGCATGCCAAATCTAACTACATGAAACGTCAGGCCCATGAATGAAGGGCCACCAGGTAAAGCCATTAGGGCTCGTGATATAGCCGTGGCGAACTCAAAGGCTACGGATGAACGAATCCACAGATGTTTTGCTCAAAACGCTCTTCACATACTTGATTGTTTGTGATCCTGGATGTCTTCCTGGACCTACTGTACATGCATTCATTCATATATTCACTGGCAATAGATATAATTAATAACTTAAGAAACAATGTCACTTATATTTATTGATAAATTCTATTACACTCATTCACTCACTGCGAGATCCAGAGTCTAATGTTGGGTCACAGTGTTTATTCTTAACACTCTCCTGTGATTTTCACTGCTGTTGCTGCTATGACACCTGGATCTCCCTCCGGGGATCAATACGAGTTTATCTTATTTTATGCAGTTGAAATTTAAATGCACTGATCTGTGACGTATACATTTACTGAACCTGCAATGTGGGGGTCCTTCTTCAAAGAGTTGATCCTGATGCTCATCTTATGGTTTCAGTCTTGCTGTGGAGAAACAGACAATTTAAAATGTAAAATGTTATAATTAATGCCCTCGTAAAATCATAAAAGTATGTCTTATTGTATTGAGAAGCAAATGTATGATTAGATTTATTTCTAAACAAATGTGTAATTATTGATTTGCAAGCATTTTCTTGAGGAAGTTTCACCCCCTATAACTCCTTCATGTATGACCCATTAAGTTGGGTCAATAAGTATGCCTTTAAGCATAATGCCATTTTTTCAGGTACTATTGTATGGAGTGAATTGTGCAGCTGACCAATTAAATGTAAATACATGATACTGTATAATATTAATGAAACAAGGGTCCTAAAGGAAAACTTCAAACCTATTATAAATAGATACAGTATCGATAGGGGGTAAATTGATAGGGGGAAATTGTCTAAGCTCACTTTGATACATTCACAGAAAGCTGAAAAAAGAATACCATGAGTATCAAATGACAAGATCATAACTCTCTTGGACATGATGATGGTGTGTGTGTGTGTGTGTGTGTGTGTGTGTGTGTGCGCGCGCGCGCGCGCGCGCGCGCGCGCGCGCGCGCAAGTGTATGATTCATAATAAATTGAACAATCACCTGACAAATGAGACAATATCAATTTCAAATTAGTTTTTTACTTTATATTTTTTACAAAGACTGCCAATAAATTTGGAGCGCATTATAATGTGCATTATTCCAAGAATGAAATCTATATACGGTATGTATTCTACTCTTCTACTCTTAAAACCTAAATGTTGTCATTTGATTTTCTCAACATTTACAGTACCTTCCTACTGTATCTGTATTTTTCAAACCAAATGATGCTTTCCTTTCAAGTTGATCCATTCCTCTGTGTTGTTGAGGCACATATAAAACATAGATATGGTTTCATGAAGCGTTCAGCAATATCCAGGAGAAACATTTTATCTCACTCCGAGGAATGACTTAGCAGTCACAGTCACCCAGATATTCAATCACCAAGCTTCCTTAATTGTAAATGCTCTGATGTGGTTGTTTTGCTCTGGCTGTTTGCTTCGCAGAGTGTGTGGAATGTGTTTCTGTTTCAGCATAGTTAAATTCAGCTATTATTCATCCATAGCCCAGAACCGGCCAATGAGCCCTGTTCTGTTTCTCAAGTGAGTGTTTTTAGTCTGGGGTAAACGCACATACTGTATGGACATGTTTCGCACACACACACACACACACACACACACACACACACACACACACACACACACACACACACACACACACACACACACACACACACACACACACACACACACACACACACACACACACACACACACACACACACTACAGAAGCATCTAACAAACTAGAAGATTGAAGCGCTGGTGTACAGTAGCTCACCCTTGTTTTCATCTAGGTTTTTGGCTCCACCATCTGGTCTTTTGTGACACTCTTTCAGTATGAAAATTAAATTTTTCATTGGGCATCATACACACTCTTATTATATATTATAAAGCAAATGTTCTCATATATGATTGACTCAGAACAGGAAAATAATGTATTGTAAAATTTGCATGATTTTTAGATCATCCAAATGAGATCATCGTGTGGTGACTGCTTCAATGACAATTGATTGCAGATGGAAGAAAATGCTGATTGTAAAAATTGATTAACTGGATTGTAAAATCAAGGATTATTTTCAAACATTGTTTTGGTAAAGCAGCATCTAATTAGTCCACTGTAACTAACAGTCTTGAGTCAAAAATGTAGCAGTGACAAGGAGGGGGAAGGAGAATACCATGGCATTGTATATTTGGCTTAAAAGACACCATTTATTGATCGGTGGAAGTGAGATTGGTGAAGAGAGGTTCTTGCCCATCAAAGGTAGACAAGTAAAGGAGGGAGGGTTTCTGCCTTCAAAGAACTCACGTTATGTCAGCATGCATTAAGACGGCTTTTGAATATTGTCTGGGTGGCTATGTTTTTTGTATTATTTTCCTACTCACAACAGCCTTCTCTCTAAGATCAAGATCTCTCTGTGTGTGTGTGTGTGTGTGTGTGTGTGTGTGTGTGTGTGTGTGTGTGTGTGTGCATGTGTGTGTGTTTTTTATTAATTTAAAATGTAAAATTAAATTAATTCAATAAGGATCCCAGCAAAGTTGTAACCAGTTTTCAGGAGGTAGAATTGAAGAATGAACTGAAATTGATTAAAATTCAATGGTTGATTAGACCAGCTTGAGAATAGAGCAATTGTGACATTGTGTGTCCCGTTTGAATTTCAAAAGCACATAGTAAGGTTAACATGTAAAAACAACACATAGTGGCTTGTGCAGGTTTGTCTTTTTGGTGACTGGTCACGGAGGTGTAGTAAGCAACACCTATAACAGCTGTGTGCGTGATTGCGTGCGTGATTGCGTGCGTGTGTGCGTGTATTCATGTGTGTATATGTGTAGATACAGGGCATGAAATGGGGAAATTGCCTTAAAAGTGGGTTTCTCTACTCACCCTCCTCCCTCAGTCCTCCCCTCAGCTAACGATGGCATGGCGACCAAGTGTTTGCTCAGCTGAACGTAAAGCGTGTTTGTTTTGAAGAGCGCTCAGGCACTTCCACCACAACACATTCTTCCTCCCACTACACCGTGTTGCTGTTCCCGCTGCCGAGAGCTGACAGAGTGGGCTGCCTTCTATTAGAGTAGCGCTGGGGAGCTAACCATGCAGAAAGCAGCAGGCTCAAAGAAAACTTGTTTCTCTTTTAAATGGATGAGCATTGAACACCCCCTCCCTCTCCCTGGTGATTGCTTTCTCCTGACTAAAATGGCATTGGACGCTCATGCAAACTGACTGGCTCCAGATGAAGCCCTCAACAGTTGGGCCTTTGCCAAACATAGGGTAGAGTTGCGGCTCACCTACTGTAAATATGCTACAACAATCTTACATGCAAAACACCTGCTACACGAGGCTAATGTTGACCCCCATAATCCAGAGCGATTTACAGTAAGCAGGAACAAAAGACACATCAAATACATAAAAATAATCATGAATCATATATGCTATAATGAACTATGCATACTATATAGTATATACTGCTATGTCTACATACAATGTTATCTAAGTTACATAAGTTGAGCCTTTGTGTACGCCTGTAAGGTCGTCGGGGGAATGACAAGTGCTATGGCAAGTGCTACGGGCTAAGATGGAGTCTGAAGAGGTAGGTTTTTGATGATGCTATGTTTAAAATAACCAGACAATTTTACAAAATCATTACAAAACACCAGTACCACAGGAAAATAATGTCAACTTAGGTGTTATGGCTTTTTTTTTTTTTACTGGCCCAAGTGAGCAAGTCCATTCTGCTGGGCCGGAGGGTCAAAATAGTACTTTCGGGTGACCGGGCCATTTATAATGTCTATCCTGCACAGCATGTGCCCTAAACCTAAAGTGATTGTGTTCCAGTTGTGAAAATTCTAGTTGTGTATTATTTGTAATGCATTATACAGGATTCGATTCGATAAAATCCATCAACATGGTTGGCATGCATGGTTATATTTTCTGTGTCTGATAACTCTTACAATACTTGTATGTTTGGAGTAGCTCTTAGTCCAAACAGAATATTAGTGTACTACCTTTATGTAAGTAAGAAGAAACCTTGGAAAACAACAATTCTCAAGGCATTTGGCACATAGTTAAGAGCATATCTCCTGTTTCTGTGGCATCTTGATGTACATCTACACTCCTGGACATAATGCTAGTATGTCGCAGGGACTTCCCCCCCCCCCCCCAATCAAGCCCTTGATGCTGAGCATCGGGTACCATTTTTAACAGTCTTTGGTATGACTCAGTCAGGGATTGAACCCTGCACCTCTGAGGGTGCACACTCTAACCACAAGGTCACTGAGCTGGTGGGCTTATCCCAAATGGAGAGTGAACCACCAAAGTAACTCTTGAGGAGAACACTCTTTCGACAATACGAGTGTGCCGCAGATTGCATCAAATTAATTACAGAGGCTGGTCATATTGATGACGCTAAGGTTAACACCTTGCACCGCTAGTCTGCAAATCTCCCATCCCATTATCCTTTTACACTTAAAAAAAAAGTTACTTCAGTTAGTAAATAATAAAGGCAAAGACAAAGTGAGAAAAAGTCAGCTGGCTGAGGTGACCAATAATGCCCGAAGAGATTACTATCATTGAGGTACTTGCATTTCCATCCTATTTGTTATGGTGTTTTAAGGGGCTGGGCAACTCTGTTGCTGGTCCCTCTTGTATTAATGTTTTTGTCTTATTCTGTCCAAAATCTGCCTTCCTAATATGAGAATGAACATAACTTTGCAGAAAGGTCTAGTCCTATGCCAATTGCCAAACTTCCTCAACTGGTTATAGTTAGTTACTGTGAGGAACAACTCGGGTAACAACTCGGGATTCCAGCTGGATCACTGCCCTCCACAGTTTCCTATCTCTGCAGTGTTGTTAGCAAAGATGTCGCGCCGCAGTACGTCTACGTAGGTGGTACGCTTCTTTCCCCTCCTGGCTTTGCCCTGGGTTGGCTCCCATAGAGTAAATTTACTTGCCAGTCAATTTACTCAAGTTCTGGGTGCCTGACAGGCTTTCTCTCGCTGACTTTGTCTGTGACCCGTGGTATAGGTCCCCATAGAGCCATAGAGGTCCACATTTCTGATGCGGTAAGTCCATGAGCAGTTATATATAAAGACGTGACTTGGCCTGTTATAGCACCACCAACCATGAGGCTGATTTGAAAAAATGTGGCATTTCTTCCTCAGCCTAGTGGGAATACGCGATTACGCGTGCACAGTTTCACCGCACTCGGCCGCTGAGTTCATAATTTGCAGCATTTTAGAAGACAATCTTAGCCAATCAGGGTGGAATATGAGAAATCAAACAGACCCGTCCCGATTTGCGTGAGATTTGGCTCAAATCTGTGCGAGTATAATAAAGAAATGTGTTTTGCAAAAATCGGCCTAATGGTAGCGCTATAACAGGCAGGGCAAAGGTTTTTCCTTGGCCTCTAATAATAATAATAAGAGCTTGAATTTATATAGCACCTTTCATGAACCTTTACACATTGTACACTTTACAAGATGAACAATCACACAAAGAGAAAACAAAACAACAAACAACTATATGCCATAAGCCTGAGAGAATAAGTGTCTTTTCAAGGCAGCCTTAAAAGAGTCCAGTGTTGGAGCATGGTGCATCTCTATTGGAAGAGAGTTCCACAGGGTGGGGGCTGCCACACTGAGCGCTCTGTTCCCCATGGTTCGCTTGTCTGCCTTGGGGACAGAGAGGAGATCCAAGTTTGTGGACCGCAGGTTCCATGTCACAGGAGGTTTATGGAGGAGGCCTGAGAGGTACTCTAGAGTCTAGGGAGTGCACATACAAAGCTGTACACAGATCGGTGCAGTTGTAGGTAACAACAGGAATTGGCGTCTTATAGCGCCACCATGAGGCTGATTTGAAAAGATTTAAGTGGCATTTCGTTCTCAGCCAGGTGAGACTGTGCGTGCGAAATCGCCAATCCCGCGATCTTTGGAAGCCAATCGGCATAGAATAAGGGAAATGGGACAGATCCGTGTTGATCACATGACCATAGAGATTTCCGTGATTGTATAAGAGTAATAAATGTGTTTAGCAAAAATCTGCCTCATGGTGACGCTATACTGTAATAGGCCATTCTGAATAATTTGGGGCAGAGGTTAGTCGTTGGCATCCAGGGAGTGTGTGTGCAAAGTTTGGCATCGGCCGGACCAACGGTGCCGGACATTAGCTGACGGAGTGCAAAACATACTCTCTCCCCATGCCTGGTGGAGACAATGAATGAATGGGATGAAAAGTCATTCAAAGGCACTCGGGTGGTGCAGTGGTAAAGTCCCTCCCTGCCCACCACCATGGAGGTTGTGGGTTCGAATCCACCGTGGTGCACCCAGTTTTGTCAGGCGTCTGTGGAAACACAATATCCTCACTGGCAGGTGAGTCAGTAGGATACTGACACAGAGGTGTGTGGGGAGGAACTAATTGGCATAACGACTAATTGAGGAGAGAAAGGGGGTACAAAATAATTGGCTACTCTAAATAAAAATACAAAAATCAGTCAAATCAACTAAATTACTATGTAAATTTGGTTAATGTCTACTACTGCCTATCTTCTCCCACATGTTTTGCTCAATTGAAATCAAACTCACTACACAGCATTTTCAGACTGTCCACCACAAACTATCCAGCCAGATTTTTGATTACAAAATGTCCATGTCATGGTAGATGTAGATGTAGATGCAGTGTGGTGAATTTCAGAATTGTATATCCAAAATGATTTACAATATCTTGCATTATATTCTCATGTATCCAGTTGCAGCAAATTAGAGGACATTTAAACGGTTTGCTCACTTATGAAGCAAAAAGACTCATTGTTGCGTGAATTTTGTCTAACTGAATTTGAGTTTGAAATCTAAACTACAATACCCACAGTCCACAACCCCTCAGAATCAAACAGTGGTCAGCACAGACTGTATCTTAATCTATCTAGTTAGAAAATCATTCGTTTTTCCAATATGAATTTTATTTGAATAGATCCTCATTGAGAATTATCCAATTGAATCAAAACAATTTCTAAAATGGTTAGTCCCAATACTTGTGATACTTGTGATTCTGATAGGCTGGTTACCGTCACGTGACCGTTGTAAATTCCACCGATAACCCACACCTTCAATGACTTTATATCATTCCCAGCTGATTTCGCATCTCTGTAGCTGTACTGGGGAAGGGGAGCGCTCGATTGCCTTACAAACCCATGCCGTGCGGGCGTCTAAGCACCGCCCGGCTCATATGACTGTGAATGTGTGGCTCCAGGCAGCCCTGTAAAGACATCAAGCACTATTCTCCCGTCACATAGCCTACTTGCTGAGCAAAACAAGGAAGTGATGTGGCTCGCTCTGGTGGCGCAAAGCGTAGCTACTTTTGTGAATTTAATAGTTTTATTAGGTTAATATTGCTATATGTTTGTAACCGTTTTAGAAAAGCAATAAGCCACTCGAGGCCCCAGCTTACCGGGTATTTTACAATGGCTGGGAGGGTAGAATACCCTCCACTGCGCGTCGGGTCTGCCTACGCCTCCCAGCCATTGTAAAATACCCGATAACCTGAGACCTCTCGTGGCTTATTGCTTTAGTATAATCCACCATTGTGGGGGGGTTATTATAGAGCCACAGCATTATTCAGAATAAGAATCATTATGAATTCTCAACGAACAGAAATCAGTTTGATATAACCCAATGTTATTAATTGAAAGAACAGAGGTTTAAACATTAGAGTAATTGGCAATTTGTTGGTGATTATTCTATCAGTTCCCCCATAAGTGCACGATTAAAAGGCTCTTTTGTCTAATTACATTGAAAAAAAAGAGGATTATAACGAGGCCCTGGCTTTTCGCTTTGTTGTTGAGCTCACTGATGTTAATGTCATGGCTTCACATGATAAAAGTTCCATTAGATGTAAATCAAACGCTCCCCCAATCTGTAGCACCAAGTGATTATAACAATGTGGCTCACCCCTTTTTTAAACACCCTTGTTTACCAATGAGCAATGTGCCACTTATACAGAGTACGCCCCTATAACCCTAGCCAAGTAAAAACAGGAAATTCTTTATTTGTCTTAAATAATTTATGATCCACAGCATCCCAAGAGATTCTTCTCCAAATGAGTAAATAAATACCATTGTAATAGTGTACAGCCCTGCCCCTGAGTTGAGGCAAATTTAATCCCCCATTAGGAGTCTAAGTCTGCAAGGCTTTGTGGGTAATTAGTGAACATGTTCAGGATTGGGAATGTTGGCGGGGCTTGGCAGGTGCGTTTGATCAGTGGCATGAGGCTAGATCAGTGTTGACAGACTGGGATGGTAGGAGGATCGAGGTAGGAAGGAAAGGGGGTGGAGGAGTGAAACTGTAAGGGCTGAGGGGCAGGTTTTGTCTAATCTAGTCTTTTTTTCATATTTTAACACACATAATGCAGGGTGCTGCACTGGGAGACTGATTATCTACAGGACATCTGAAAGGCAGCAGGCTAATTGGCTATCTACTGAGAATTATTACTACATATGATTAATAATGCTGATTTCTGATGGATTATATCAGAGATTTATAATAGACTGTTGATAGTTGTATTTTGTGGGTTGAAAAAAACAAAACAAGAAAAGGCTAACTTCTGGGTGTAATACATGGTTTTCAGCTATAATAATATATGTGCAATTACATATGCCACATATTCGTGAAGATGACATTTAAAGTTAGGGTATAAGAACTTCCTTAACCCCACTGAAATCTATTATTAAAACATGCAAATTATTGGTGTTGATAAACACACATCTATCTATCTATCTATCTACATCTATCTATAGTATTTCAATACATTCTTGCTCAAATACAATCTATTGAGTACTCTTAAGTAAATTTTATGCTGCTGAATTA
This sequence comes from Protomyctophum bolini, assembly GCF_963924005.1. Lineage (NCBI taxonomy): Eukaryota > Metazoa > Chordata > Actinopteri > Myctophiformes > Myctophidae > Protomyctophum > Protomyctophum bolini. Next base: position 34,168,325 of record NC_137862.1, read on the forward strand.
TTAATATTATTGTGTGTGGATTAACATGGGCTCACAAGACCACAATGAGGCCTAATTAGGGGACCTATGCCAGAAGCATAGTTTATATATAAATGCTAATATTTGAAAGTCAAATTAAAGTTGAAAAAGCTTGTAATAACTGTTAATTAACTCTTGTTTCCCCCCCCCCCCCACCCCCTCTGACAAACTTGAATCTAGTGCAATATTCACAGGGCTACTACTTAACATTTCGGACCACAAAGATACATTTCAAAGCTTTGAATTATTCCTTTGATGTGGGTATTCTCTGTAGACTAGATATTATTTTAAGATCCCTTTGTTCAAAAATTCATTTTTATTATCCCTGCATGAAATGCATGGCAATTCCCCACATAACTAACCATCGGTGCAATTAACATCTTCGATCGAGCTCATATTCCTGATAATTAATACAGACTCAGTGCCTCCCCTGTGACCGCTGTCAGGGATGGACTCCGCCACAGCACCCTTGCATTTACTAAATCAGTTTCATCCTGCCATGAAAATGGAATGTGAAACTTTAATGAACAAGACTTGACTGTCCTGAAAATTAAAAATTTAATTAAAAACTTTGAAACAACACCAAGACCAGCTCAACAAGCAAGCTGACAGCAGCACCAGTGTAGCGACATCAAACCAATTAAGACCAACGATAAATATTAACAGCAGTGGATATTAACAGAACATGACTGGAAAGCTGAGCTGTAAACAAGTGTTGTTGGATGGCTAATCATTAAAACTGTGTCGTACTGCACAGCAACGATAGAGATTTCGACACTAGGATCGGTCTGTACTCTAATATATGCAACTGAAAGAAACACTGGGTATTATGAGGCCAATTAGGAGGCGCTCTTATCGTCATACATCACATTCCGTGCTCAGCCAATCCAATCATCACATTCCGTGCTACAAACACACAAAGTTGTTCATAGGAGGGGCTAGCGTCCCTTCATAATCATCATCATTCTTTGACCACGGTCGAGATCATGGATTTCACAAGTCACGCTAAACTTCCCGGTCCTTCATTGCCATCCCCAGTTCCTGCTTACTGATGCATGTGTCCCTAGCGATGACATCATGGACCGACAGTTTTCTACCTCTGGTCTGCTTTTCCAGAGAAGGGAAGATATATAACCTCATAATCAGCTCTGTAGCAGTGGCCAGCAATCTGTGTTCTTCTAGATCGGACTAGTGAAGAAACACGGGGAAGGTTGCCGTATATTAGAGAAGTCAATGGGTGGCTCTTCCTAGAGAGATTTTGCACTCTCATTAGAAGGCAGGTGTAAATGCCATCCAGCCGTTTCTCTAATTTCTTTGAAAGTGTCCATGTCTCCGAGCCATAGAGTAGATTCGGCTCGACAGACGGTCACTCGGTCAGCTTACTAAACTGGGATGACCAGATCTTATGCATACAACGTTTACATTGCCAAAGCAAGTACAATACAACTGTTGAAAATGGGGAAAGTATATAGTTGGAGTTGGACGTCGCTCTCTCTCGCGCACACACACACACACACACGCACACACACACACACACCCACCCCCCCCGTCCCCCGTCGTTGCCATAGTTATGTTATTTGTGCCGGCTGGCTTGTGTGGTCTGACATATACGCACACACGTGCGCTCGACCCGTCATTGCGGTTGTACACACACCCATGTCCTGCACACACACACACGTACGTGCGTACAACCCGTCAGTGGACATCACACACGCTCTTGTGCTCGACCTGTCGTTGCAGGTTGTCGTTGCACGCTAAGTCAATTATTAGCTTTTTCTTGTGGAGCTGAGTATCGGCGATTCAGCATGTCTTGGTGCGCAGCACTGTGTGTTACGCCACTGTGTGAAGGTGTGGGATTCTGTGACCCGCGTAATGGAAGCAACATGAGGTAACTGAGTTTGATAGGCAACCAACTGTGGTGTAACGTGATGTACCTTAATGTACTGTGTCGTCAATGGCGTGCATGTGCATTCCGGTGGAAGTTTCGGTGCTAGAGTGAGACTTAGTGAGAAAAGGGGCTCGTTAAGACGGCCATAAGGTAATGGTAAATGTCTGTATGAAAATGCAGAGGCAATTGCCTGGCCAGTGAGGAGTGGTGACATATCTTCAGACAGACATACTTAGGGTGCGTTCTAGGCATACTGAGCGCACCAATACAAACTAATAGGCGAGTGTGCTTCCGGTGCGCATTTCCGAACGTACCCAGACCTTCCTTCAATTATATGTTAGATAAATAAGCTAATAAGCTAAGGTGGTACAGTTTGTGAAACAAGCTTATAAATATCTGAAACACCTTTTCTTTTTTTTAATATATATTTTTTATCCCACGATTTTGTAACCCATTTTTTCACCCCTGTGTCAATCATCTAATGTGATCCTGGGCTCTACACACCCTCCACCAACCTAGTCCCCATACTGTATATGGGGGGCAAGGGGAGAGCAACGGACTTGAACTCATGCTTCCTTCATGCCTGAGTGTGGAAGGCACACGTTATTCCAACCAGTTCCTTTCCCCTCCTCTTTACGTCTGTAGGTTGGTTATAACAATGTGGACACCCTTTACGTCTGTAGGTTGGTTATAACAATGTGGACACCCTTTACGTCTGTAGGTTGGTTATAACAATGTGAACACCCTTTACATCTGTAGGTTGGTTATAACAATGTGAACACCCTTTACGTCTGTAGGTTGGTTATAACAATGTGGACACCCTTTATGTCTGTAGGTTGGTTATAACAATGTGAACACCCTTTACGTCTGTAGGTTGGTTATAACAATGTGAACACCCTTTACGTCTGTAGGTTGGTTATAACAATGTGGACACCCTTTACGTCTGTAGGTTGGTTATAACAATGTGGACACCCTTTACGTCTGTAGGTTGGTTATAACAATGTGAACACCCTTTAAGGTTGGTTATAACAATGTGGACACCCTTTACGTCTGTAGGTTGGTTATAACAATGTGAACACCCTTTACGTCTGTAGGTCGGTTATAACAATGTGAACACCCTTTATGTCTGTAGGTTGGTTATAACAATGTGAACACCCTTTACGTCCTAGGTTGGTTATAACAATGTGAACACCCTTTACGTCTGTAGGTTGGTTATAACAATGTGGACACCCTTTACGTCTGTAGGTTGGTTATAACAATGTGAACACCCTTTACGTCTGTAGGTTGGTTATAACAATGTGGACACCCTTTACGTCTGTAGGTTGGTTATAACAATGTGAACACCCTTTAAGGTTGGTTATAACAATGTGGACACCCTTTACGTCTGTAGGTTGGTTATAACAATGTGAACACCCTTTACGTCTGTAGGTTGGTTATAACAATGTGGACACCCTTTACGTCTGTAGGTTGGTTATAACAATGAGGAACTAATGAGAAATATTAAAAAGTGTGTGTCATAATTACAGAATATACCCAAAAGTTAAGCCCACTTACTTTAACTATACAAAAGCTGTAAATGGTAAAGTTTCAGTGTCGTTGAATGACACAGTTGCTAATACACAGACAGGATTAACGCATGGACTTTTAATATTCGTGCCTCTTAATGGGCTGGCAGTGTTGAATTATCTATAGGTCTCAGTGATTCAAAAAGGACCATCAAACCCAAAGTTGAGAGCAGTGTCTTGTAATTGAATAATACATTATATGTGGCAATTATTTCTGTTAGAAGCAGACTGAGAAATCAATAACCAAGGGATCAAATCAAGGACTGTGTGGCTCTTGTTTCTATTCCCCTTGTGGCCAATTACATCACCAGTTTAAACACCTGCAGTGTCATAGCTTACTGTGAATCTCTCTCGCGCGCACACGCGCACACACGCGCACACACACATAAATGACATATCTCAACTTCTCCTCTGAACTGTACAGAGTGGACAGCATTGAATTTCGCACGCACACGCACACACACACACACACACGACTAAATTACAAATTGTATTAGTTACCCATACAAAACTGATGCTATTGTTGTTAAAACAGAAGGGTATTGTATTGTCATGATGTGCAAAATAATTACACATCAAGATGCGACCTTAAATATGGAATGATGGGGAAATAATGCATCTTTGTTGAGATAATGTGTGCTCATTGCACGGCCTGACCTGGAATTATCAATTATGCAACACATCTTTTATTTTAGCTCTGGGCAGTGTCATCCCATGATATACTGTATATACTGATTAAGAGAGAGTGAAATGTTTTAATGAACATATTCCGTTACACAAAGGCAGAGCTGCATAGTGCAACACTTTTCAGATCATACAGGTGACAGACAACCTCTGGCCATCTCGCATTGGTCTGTTGGTATTGGTGAATACAATTAGCTTTTGTTTGAAATATTCACAGCTTTTAAAAAGGCTGATATCAGGTCTCATTAAATGTTGATGGTACTGGAGAGAGAAGAGAATACTGGCTACATCAAAGGCACTGTCCAGTGAATACTAATATCAAGCTTCTCTTCCGCAGGATCTAAAAGCCTAGAAGACCAGTTGCGTTTACCCATCTGCTGGGCCTGGTCTGCACAGTTCCACCCCAGATTGTAGAACGCTGTAATCTGAAGTTCTGCAGTGTTCTAAAAAGATAGCAGCATTTTGTAATTATTTGATCCCTGTATAGTAACTATTTGATGTTACATCAAAGCCAGAGCCTGACTGATAGTGGTCTGACCGATTATTATGGTCTGGCCATTTTGCTTTTCTGATGGCATTCTGAAGTCATCTGTATCGCAATTTTGTAGTGTTGATGTATTCTGGTTTTTAAACACTTTTCAACCTGGCATCAATATGTTGGGCATGTCATTATGGGCAAACTTAAAAAAAAACATGGAACTATTGCCAATTTACATATGCGTTTGAACAGGGCTTAAGTGGTAAAATAAGAATTTTATTGAGTATTGTCTATAACAAGTAATTTGTGTTTGTTTATATTTCTTCCTTTGCTTAAATGTTCTCAGACAGAAATTTTAATCAAATCTTTAGAAAACTTTGCACTTTCTGACAAAAACAATTGGCACTACTGTAACTACTAGCTAGGACCCTGGGTCCGATGTCGGGTTCTATTTGTAATACACTGATAGATTAGATGTGATTCCTCTAATCTGAAGATGAATCACCAGAACACTAATAGTCAATATAGCACAACAGAGACTCAACCAAGCAATAATAGCCTGGAGTCACAGGATATGCATGTTCCAGGGCCAATTGATTATAAGTCCCAATTGTATCATTTGTGTGTGCAAAACTGTGCATGCATGTTATTGCAAGATTTTCTTGCGTTTAATTGTGGTACCATCAGTATTTTACACTTTTGGCTGAAATATGTGAGCACCTTTGTCCTCTATTCTCGGTGAAAGCATTGAGCTAAAAACATTATCATGTAATTTTATTCCATTGTTTTGTGTGTGGCGTGTTTTGTTTTTGATCAACTTGCTCATTCTGAGCAGACAAATGTAGATCTTTCTCTCCATTTCCGGTGTGGGCTCCTGAGGAGGCACAGTGGCACTGTAGGGCCCTGATGACAAAGGCGCGTGAGATAGAAATATCATGGTGAGGAGTTTTGTATGTGAAGAAACATGTTGAGAGAAAAATATGGCACTTGATAAAATAAAAATCATGGGCAGGACAGCATCACTATGTTGCTCTGATATAGAGAGCGAGAGTGCGGTGCTGCAGTGAGTTTTACAGAAGGTTAAAACATCCACGGGCTACTTGAATGAAAACGTGCACAACCAAAGGACTTAACATCAAAAGAACCTGTGTTTTCAGCTATTCTGTGTGGTGGGTTTGCTTTGCATATTTCATGGCATTGGAATTCACCGCCACTTTGCTATCGAGAAAAATCATGTAACAAATTTCTTTCAATTAAAATATTTCTTTCATGTGAACTCAATATTGTGCATCTGCCGTGTACAATTTCAACTGTTGTGTTGTTTACTGTCGCGGGGAGCCGTGCCAACAAGTGATTGCCCTCAGCCACTGTGCGGGTTCTTACACTCAAGTGGAGAACACGGCTAGAACACATGGCCAGGTCTTCGCACATAAAAGCCACTGGATGACCTATGGTTCCAGCCGGGCCTTTAAAGAAATGGAGGACAATCAAAAGGACAAATATGACGGGCCGCCTGTGTGAGGTACGACATGAATGCGGAGCAGTGCGCTGGTTCTGTGATGTCTTTGACCTGCTAGTTCAAAGCTCCTCCTGGACTCTGGTGCCCCGCTCAGCGTGCGCACACCTCAGACAAAGGCTTTGTTCATAATAAAGTAAATCCAGCACATTGTTCCTTTGAGCTCAACAGCTCTGTTTCAAGGAGAACCGACACGACAGAGCTCTCAGATGTGCTCAAAACGTGTATAGATTCATATACCTGTATGGTAGAATCTAAGCTGCTTACAGAGAAAATCTCCATCTCATTGTATATTTTCTTTCCAATGCTTGTACAAACATTCATTCCCAAACCTTTGACGGGTACACATGCACTTTTTCTCTTGACGATTTTATGCGACTTTATGCTTCTATGGGGAGGATTGTCATAAAAAATATACACTGAGTCACCCTTGTTCAACTCTGTTAGACATTTGCCAAGATTTGTACACCTAAACACACGGCTTACCTATACTGTTCATTAAAACATACAGTGTTCTCAACAAGTGTGTCCTTGTGATGGGGCGCACAACGCTCTTCTGTTTCACAGGGACAGGGTGCGCGGAGGAGCACAAGGCGGTGTGTTGTGGAGTTACAGGACGCTGGCCCCCGCTCGGATATCACTAGGAACGTAGCGGAGAGGAGCTCCCAGCCAACAGCCAGGGTTCGATTTGCTATGGGGGGTGGCGTGGGGGCCATGCTTCTGATTTTGATATCCCCCCTTTTAGCATAAGCAGAGATGTGTTTTATCACCGCTTCTGGTCAGACTAAATAAAATGCATGCATTTCCTTTTTATCAAACATATCTCATGTTTGATATGATTAATACATTTTACAATGAAATTAACCATTCATATTGTGGAGTGTCTTTCCACAATGATAATAGCAGATTTACAAGTGTAAGCTTGTATATCGGCTACTTTCGCTATTTGTCATATGAAGTATACTGTAGAGTTTAAATGGTTAAGAATATGTCCCCCCTCTTTTTTTCCTCCTCCTTTCTTTTTCTTTTACAAATGGAACCCTGCCTACGGTGATAGTTAGCCATGGCAGAGCAGAGAGCAGGAGGCTGGCTGCTTATGGTGCCTCCATTCCTCCTGAGACACAAGGGTGAGCAGGCCTTTGAAGTTAAAAGTGTGGCTGGGAGACAATATGGCCAGTATGTGATCCTCTGTATCTGAGGTGAGGCTGATACAGTATTTGGTGTGAGAGGGGAAGGTGGGACATGGTAATGGGGTCCTTATTGTACAACGCTATAGGAGAGAGAAACCTCTGAACCACAGGAGGTGGCCACAGCTTGGCAACAACAGTAGAGCATTCCATTCAGAAGACCATCAAAAGTACATTATTGAAAGTTTGTAAAATAAAGCACAAAGATTCTGAGTACAGGAAACTCAGAAAATTACTTGATTTTAACTGAGTAGAAACATTCTAGAGATTTTAGAATGTGTGTTTATGGGGGGCAGTTGTTTTGCAAACTTTTTCGTTTTCTAAAAAATTTGATAGGCAGTGGGGCTTGCATGGTAGTATTAACTACATGTGTGTTATGCCACAGTACATGAGTATGAAATCTTGACGCTTCAAATTATGGAATCATTACATTTTGTTGACCTTAATGCATATCTGATCAGAAGAGGCTTACACAACAAAATGAATGTGAGGACATTACAACCATGTCTTTATTCAGCATTTGTCCCCTGATACTCCCCTAATGAGAGGTCTGACAATTAGGTCTGCATGCATGCATGCTCCGCATGTCTCCTTTAAGAGCATATCAGATGGGCATCTTTATCAAACATACTCTATAAATCCCCCTGTCAATTACAATTATACAGATCATCATCACCACTACCATGCATATGTGAATACAGGCCTGCTTTACACTTCATAGTACACACAGGGCATTCCTATGCCTACAAAGAGGGCCTTCAGAGAGAGAGAGAGAGAGAGAGAGAGAGAGAGGGGGGGGGGGGGGGGGGGGGGGTAGAGAGAGAGAGAAAGAGAGAGCAAGGAACTACATTTTTTGACGGAGCACAACGCAGGCCTTGGGAAGTCTGTTTAATGTTGTAGAAATATCCATTCCACATGTTAAATAAGCCCCAGTGCTGTGGTGAGTGAAGTTTCTACTAGTTGATGCTTGACCATAGGATGAGGTCTTCTGCACCAGAACCACCATGCTATATGCATATTGTTTGTTTCTCAGGGCTTGGGGTACATTTATCAAGTCAAAGAGGATTTTCATATCAACTAAAAAATATAGATTGGCACTCCACTGATGATATATGATTCAACATTCAGCTACGGTACGCCAGTGTCAGAATGCTTTTGGCCTGAATAAATAAATGTTGGACTTTTTGGCTTGATTATTTTTCGGCTGCCAAGCTTGTTAATAATTATGATAATAAAATTTAACTAGGTTGGGTAAACAACATATTGACATCATGACTACAGTATATAAGTGTTATGCAGCAAAGCACATGGAAATACAGAGCTCCGAATGTGCGCTTCAACAGCCAGCTCTTCTATTATAGATAATACAAGTAATATTAAGTATCTCATATAACTTCTCCTCTGAACTGTAAGAATGGACAGTGCACACACACACACACACACACACACACACACACACACACACACACACACACACACACACACACACACACACACACACACACACACACACACACACAGTTTTAAAGTGAGGACTATGTATAGCCCCTTTTTGCAAGAATATGAATATGTTGATTGATTCTTTGCAGCAAGAAATAGAATTTGCCATAAATCTGGCAAATAAACAGAAGAAACTGTGAGCAGCATTTATCTGTTATAAAACAAGTCTCTATTTAGAAAATGTACCGGTATGTTAATTGGGGTGCATAGGTCTTTGCTGCCATCTAGAGGAGCTGCAAGGATATTACTCAATACTTCAAAATAAAGAATTCCTTCAGTTTCATGCATTATTGCTGCAAGAATCCTTTTATTTGAAAAGTTGTTGCCATTTAATTTACAATCCACTTGTTGGTTACTCTGATGCCAAACTAAAAGTTAGATTCTATAAGAAAGATGACTATCCCCATAAGAAGAAGAGACAAGCTAGGAATGTATTAATATCAGGTTATTATAAAATCATCATGAAAAGCGCAGAGCCTTCTCTGATCCTTTGATATCAGAATTATATTATTGTACCACTGCACAATTAAGGGCCATGGGGTTATTTTCCTTTTAAGTTTAATACTATGCACAAAGTTCATCTCAAAAACTACAAAGTCTTAGGAAAACTTCAATTGAAGGATATCCAGATCAAATACAAAAGTTTCATTGCCACTGACATGCAGGAAGTCAAATTAGGCCTTGAAATTATATTAAATTAACCCATTTCGACCGAGACCGATTCTACAAAATGTCTTCTAAATCCTGACAGTTTTCTGAAAAACCCATGTTTCTATGTCAGTCGTTCTCAAACATTTTCATGTCAAGGACCCCCAAAATTATATGTATTTGGCCGCCGACCCCCATCTGAAAATATGTTGTTCCAGGGACCTCCCCAGAAGCAAAAATTTGAGTTAAAAACGTTCGCTCTGAAAGAATATATATATTGAAAGATTTGCACCACATTTTCACGACTTTAAAAAAATAGCAGACCTACAAGATCGTAGCGTGCCACTCGGTGGTGTGCTATGAGCTTGTAGATCTGCTATTTTTCAATAGCTAAAGTAGAACAGAATGCTTAAAACACCAAAAGGGGTTCCCGCCCAGAATGGGTTAAACCCAGCAGACTGGGTTGCAGTGTTCACCGTAGCGCATTATGAATATAATATGAATGTGTTGTATTATTGAATAGGCTCCTCAAGCACACAGCACTGGCTTTGAGCTTAATGTGCTTATTGGTAAGTGTTTGGCAAGCATCAAGAATGAGCATTATTAACCGAGAAAACCTCTGTGACTGAGGGGACAGCCTAAAGATTGACTTTTAAAACAAAGCTAAGAAATAATAAAATAGGTATTAGTTTGTTTTGAAATTTTATGTGAGGAAAAATGCCATTGATTTTTTTTGTTGGACATATATGGACACATGAATTGGCACATTGCCATTAACTAACAGTGTTACTGATGCACAAAACTGAATCTGATTATTTATTGTATAAGTTACTTAGTAGTTACCAAATCATTCATCTGTCTTTGACCAGCACTGCCCTAGCCTCTACTGGGGCCTGCCACAATGAATCCACTACCTCTGACTGAACTCTGACTGCCATCACTCTCTGCTGAAGCTTTCGTCACCTACTTTATAAGGTTTTGTCAGATAACTCACAAATAGATTGAACAAATATTTATTATAGAATGAGAATACAACATATAACATGTTATCTTGGCGTTCAGCTCTGCTACATTTTCCTCCCAGCTCAGAACAATTATATAACCATCATTAACCATTAAGAGCAGGGAGATAGATACAATAACAACCCCCCATGGGGAACAGGAGTAGCAGAGCCCACCGGTGGTGCTGGGGTGGCGGTGGGAGCAAACAGTGCATAACAACACCAGGAACGCATATGCAGAGGAAGGAACGCAGGAAGAATCCAGACTTAGGTGAGCCTAAATACCCCGCCCAATTGGTCAGCTGATTGCCATGTCAGCGAATGACATGTGGGTCTTGCATAACACTGAATGAGCCCCTCGACTACAGTATATCTGACTGAACTACGCATCATTTATGACATCAGAAGTCTTCCTTTTCTCCTCTCTCTCTCCAGATGAAGTTCTAAAACTGGTGTAAAGTCATCAGACCGATAACTTGTCCTCTATACCTCATACCCTCCTCGATCTCCAAGACTATTGCCTCCAATCTATTCATTTTACACCATCATCTTCAACACACATCCATAACCTTAATCTGCATCACATCTGCCTTCAAGTCAGCCAGAGTTACTCCACCCTGGTGACAAGACCTTAGTTGAGGCTGTACTTCTTCTATAGCCCTTAGAGGAAAGGCCATGTAAGTCATCAAAATCAATATGGTTCATCCAACAATGATCATCAATGTGTGCATCAAGTTTCTGTGTATATTCTTAGATGTCTTGTGTGAATGTATATATTTTGGCTTTAAGGTAGCATAGAAGGCCATGAGATCACCAGGATCAGAAGGGTTCATCCTTCAAGCCACTAGTTAAAACAATCTGTGTAGCAGCAACAACTGCACCTCCAGCATCGATTTAGAGAGCTAGTCTCTCAAGCCAGACTATCTATTCCACAATCTTGAATGGCTACAGAAATTGTGTAGGATTTTTTTTTCTCCAGCATTGTTACCAGATTTTTAAACAGAAACAAGCAGCCAGGTCTACGAAAACAAGCCCAAAAGACGCGACTATAGGCCACACAAATACAGTTTTACCACTTCAACCCTGCATTGGCTATTTTTAAGAGCCTACACTATAGGGGGGGGAAAGTACACTCCTATAGGTGCAGTGATGCTAATCGGGTGCATTTTGCATCCCAAAACACAGATTATTGATAATGGACCCATCTGTGGACCTTTCTGGGGGTCCCATGGACACACTACTGTACTCAGCACTGTACTGTAATTTGGTGCCATTTAAATTACTTTATGTTTGCATAACTCTTTAGATTAAGATTTAGTATCTGAAAGATCTTTCAGATACTGTATATTTTATACATGAATATAACCATACTAGATGAAAAGGGAGTTCAATGGTGCAATTTGTAAAAATTACAAAATATGACTTCTAACGTCGTTGAAGCGGGACTCATGAAATGTCCCCGGACCCATCGAAAAGACCACCCCTGGGTCCCGGGACCCATTACAAAACTAATTTACATCACTGCAGGTGGAAGCACTTAAAAATGACACTAGTGATCATCCCAGTGTCACTTTACACTCATGCCACCTGGACGAAGATACAGAACTTTGAAAAAGCAAAAAGTTCATTTCAGTGGGAGGTTTGTCCATTCAGCCATTGCTGTGTATCCTCCTGGGGACTTTTGTATTGTCTTGGAATTATGTTGTTTTGTGATATAATTTTTATGTGGAACAGACTGTGAAGCTGCATATCCCTGTGGGACAATAAAGACAATTATTATTGTTAATTTTCCTCCAGCCCAGAGATTTATTTAAAAGAAATAACATGATCATGACGACAACTGAATATATATGATTGGTTAGCCGATTTGCTCGTCAACATATGACGCAAATATTCCTTTCATCGTCAATGGCATTTAATGTTTGTGTTGCCCCAATATTTCAGGCACATGACATATATTCTCCATTCAATGTCAATAGCAAATGTGAGACGTGACGGGATGAAAAACTGTATATAGGAGGGGCAAATCACACTTGTGTGAAGCGAGCGGTGCCTTTCATCACAATGACGACGTATGATGATGTCAACAACATGACGTCACGCACATTTCATGCTCAAACGGACATTTCTTGCTCAAACGGACACACACAAAGCTGTGCTCTGCACCTCTCAAAAAAATTATAACCTAATAAATCCAGTGCTAGACAAGGAAAAAACAAAGCTGGGATGGACACTGGAGAACCATTATCGATGTGTTAGGTTTGTTTTTGGAATCTTATTTTATGTTTTATTTATTTGGATATTCGTATGTTTTTGTAAAGTAAATATAGTTTAACGGGTGACAGACAGCCCAAGCCAAAATTCTTAGTCGTGGGACAATAAAGTTCACCTTGATATTGTTTCAGCATAGACATCACTATGCCGATTAATTTACTATTCTAATATGGGTAGTCCCAATACTTGATTCTGATTGGCTGTATCTGATTAGACCACGTAGTAAATCTCACGATAATCTACACCTTTAATCACTTTATGGGTGCGCTCGGAAATAGCGCACTAAGCGCACTGTGCAATGCAAACTAATAGGCGAGTGCGCTCCGGTGCGGTATTTCAGAATGCGCCCTCTATCATTCCCAGGTGTGTTACATTGATTCTGCATCTCTGTAGCTCAACTAGGGAAGGGAAGCGCTTGATTTCCTTACACACCCTGGCCGTGCGGGCGTCTAAGCACAGCCTGCGCTCATATGACTATGTACTGTATGAATGGGTGGCTCTGGGTGGCCTTGAAACTAGACAGCAAGCGCCTCATATTCCCAGCTGATGAGTAAACAAGGTGTGGCTCACTCTGGTGGGCGGTAAGTGTAACTACTTTAGAGTTGGAGACACTCGCTGCGCGTCGTGTCTCACTACGCCTCTCAGCCATTATAAAACACACAGTAACCTCACCCCTCTTGCGGCTTATAGGGGGAGGGCATAGTGACGCGTTCGGTAGGATTTTGGCTTATTTGGGAGCCATCTTCCTGCCTACATGTAGGCTAGTAGGATGCTAGGCTACTTGGCTAGTTCGTAAGTGTGCTTGTCAGTGACGCTGGTGTGTATACTGCCACTGCAGTACACCATCTTCCATCTCTCTACTATCGTTCTCAATGTTTACATCTTACTTGACGAGAAGACATGAGGACATATCCTTATCGAACCAGGGAGGGGAAAAACACCACGAGAGTGACGAGTGATCAGTCAAACATGTGTTCTCTCCGCAGTAAATAAAGAATCTCTCAAAAAAAATTAGAGTTATTATTTTGATTACACTGTCATGTTCGTTTGAAGACAGGTAGAGAGCAGAGCATACCGTACATGTGTTCACATGTTGCTGAAGGTTATATTTTGTCAGCTGACACCCAAATCAAAGAAACCATACAGCATGTATTTCATTATTTGATATCTCTGACAGTCAGCGCACTGCAAGGTTACAATGGAAGCATAATTCTCACAGCCGGCGGTGGAAGTTAGGGTATAAAAACGGACAGGGCAGACCCATTACTGTTGTGAATCAAGTTATGTTATTTTGTCATCCGACACCCAAACCATACAGTGTTTATTTAATTATGTTAAATCTACAATGGTATATGTCTCCACAGTGAGGCTGGAAACTGTAGCCTCGCAGCCTACTACTATAGCCTAGTAGGCAGGAAAATGGCAACCAGAATAACCCGTTCTGAGTGAAACTCCTCCCTATGCACTGGCCCTATTGCTTTATTAATCAACAGCAAAACATGTCATTTGGTGTGTTCTCCCCTTTTAATGTGAACTAATCATTTACAAATAAAATACATTATTGTATTACTCTATAATACTATCTTCAAACAAGACAATGGTGAAAACTGGATACGAGTTAATGTCAATTCATGTCTATATTAACATATTCAATCCCTGTACCCCAATTATGAATTACTTACGACAAAGTACGACAATGTATACAACCACGGTTTCATTTTAGTGAAGCGATCATATCTATCAAATGAACACATTGGTGTTGCAGTCAGAACAGAACATGTTTGAAGATACCGTTTAGCCACATGGTGGCAGTGTAGCACCAGGTTAGAGAAAGATTGTAGGTTTTTGTGACCTGAGAAGTCAGTATTTGTACAAAAGTATACCGTAGAGTACATTCATTTATTAATATTTCTTTGGAGCTTTTTGACTAGAGTAACAGCAAAAAAATTACTTATCTCGTGATTCAGTTATTGCCATGATGAGTCATTTGCTACTATGAATAGCAGCCTATTATTCCATTAAACTTCAACCCATTAGACCCGACGCCGATTGTAAAAATGCTTTCAAAAACCTAACCTAATTGTTTCCTGAAAACCTTCAAATTCTTAGTTAAAATAAAATAAATATATGATTATGTTGCTACATGTATAGCAACAACTAATGAGACGCAGATGTAGCTCCTGGATTGAAAGTTATAACGTATAGGTTGCAACAGGTCTAAATGGATTAAGACATATTATTGTAACCTTTTGGAACTCAGTTAAATGCCAAGTGGACAAGCAAAGTTGTCGTATGGGGTTGTCCTCACTAATTGAATCAATACTTTCCTTACATGATATAACATATCAACCGTCCTAGATATATAATTTATCTGCTTATATATTGACTTCTGAAAAATGTTTTGTTTATCGTCATTGTTGCTCCAATGCTCCTGTGAAAAATGTCAGCATTACCATGTTATGTATGAAAGAAAAAATAAAATAAAAACAATAAACATATTGTTTAAAAAAATAACTCTGGTGGAGTCAAATCAAAAGAAAAGTAGTCTCCTAGTTTTTCCATCCAGATGGCAATGAGGGATTGGCGATAGATGCTTGTCCCCAGACACATCCCAGCTCCTCCGAGGCTGTGAACTAGCTAGAACACAGTCTCCTATTTCCTTCATTAGCTCTTGCTTGGGCTTTTGCACATGGTTACTTGCATCCAGCAATAATCCCACTGGCATGTATAATCAACTGAGACTTGCATCATCTGTCAACAGCATTGGTCGACTCGACAGTCAGCCTGGAGAATGCTGAGGTAATTTTTATAGACTTGCTTTTGACTGCATTGGCCAAAAGTATAGCATGGATGGCGGTGTAGTTCCTACATTCACGTAAGGAGGTACCAACTACAGTCATCACACACTAGCAAAATCTCCTATTATCAAAATGGATACATCTTACCACAGAGGTACCCCAGGGGTCCTTTTTTCCCCTCTAGACCTGGTAATGCTCTTTGACAAAAATAGCTCATTTATAAGCTCACGTGTCACAACACCACACGTTGTGAGCTTGTAGATCTGCTGGCCCATTAGAGACTAACCAGGAAACCTCTTGCACAGCACTAACCAACTACATCTGAATGTCTGTCCAACTGCTCCAACAGTATCTTCAATCACTCCCAATATATCAAGTATCAATATATGGTATCTTCTGGGATCTGTTGTTTCTTCCAGTTTCTCTAAGGAATTCAGATTTTTTCCCCAGCACATACACATACTGTAGACTGCAGTAATGCTAAAAATAACTACGACACCCTACCCTAAACCCAACCTCACAGGAAGGGTTTGTTTTAACCTGCCACGGGTTAGTTGTAATTAATCTGCCACACATGCCGGGAGCCATGGGTTAACCTGCCCCAGGTTCGTTTTAACCTGCTGCGCATGTTTAACCATAGAGTATAAAGAAGGATAGACTGAACGTTAAAGCCCAGCTGCACGGGGTTTCCTCATCATACTTCCACGGGTCCGCCTGCAGTCCCTCCTTTTACCACTAGGGTCCAGTGCTTCAACATTGGAGAGCCTCACAGGCCCCTTGGTTTTAACCCACAGCACGGGTTAGTTGTAACCAGCAGCGCATGTCGGGACTCGGGAGCGACGGTGTTGTCGAACAAATGCATGTCGGACTGTTAGGATGTCTAACAAATAAGCCATTCCAATAAGCAATGTTGCCACAGTTGTACTGTTGTAATTGTACTGAAAGTGCAAGTGTCAATAAATACCTTGAATCTTGAAGGGACAATGTTGCTGCTTTGGAGGCGGCTTTTAATGAAGTGAGTTTTGAGGCTTGTAGATGTTCTTCAAAATCACTTCTTTGATCAGAAGACCGGCTGCTTGTACTGCAATTCACCTGAAATGGGACAGGAAATGTTTAGACAGTCATATACACTGACTGTACTACAGCACTGTTTCTCAACCTCTGGTCCAGGGCTCACCTTCTTGGGTTCAAATGGACCCTTATAGTTCTGCAAGTCTGGTTGTACAAATTGAACGAATCGGGACACCCCACTACAATGTAAAATGTAACTCTGAGAATGTAATACCATTAAGGGTCCAAATCTGGAATTGCTATATGCCTACATTTTGTAAGTTTGTCACTGTGGTGGTGTAGTGTCCAGTGCCACTTGAATAGGGTACCAGCCAGGATGTTAGACACAGGTGGGTCATAGCTATGTGATTAAGTGGTGGTGATTACATGCAACGTGACTGGGATTGGATTCATTGACGTGAACCAGTAAAGACTACAAGGCAGCCCTGTCTCCGGTGTGTTTGTAATACTTAAATGTGAATATACAACACTACAGGTGGTCAAATGTTTTAGTTCAACTACCTGTAGGTAACAGGAGTAGAATAATGATGTGATGGTGACAGCTAGGGTGCACGTGTCCGGTGTCCCTATAAAGTTAGCCTATAGCTAGCCATGGTTCATGACTCTCGCATGTCATGATAACCATCATGACATGCCAGGCTTTTGACAGTAGGAAAGGGAAGCTGTGCATATCGATGAAATTAATAGGTCGTTTCTACAGCCTCCTTATAAGTGTATTGTGAATAAATTATCATAATTATACTCCAAAAACACCTGCGCTTGCCTTAATTCATCCTTCGCGTCGCGTGGTTGGTTCTACGATAAACAAGTTGTCGCTATATAGCTTGCTTTTAAGTGGAGACAAATCCCAGAAGCAACTTTCTTATTGAATAGGTGCGTAGCATTTTGTCCTCCTGGACGGCTAGACCAACGAGGACAGCTGAGCTCCATAGTCACATACATACCTAATCAAATTATCTTCAGTCACACCTTATCTCACTCAGGAAAGCAAGTACAATGGCTGATAATGATACAGTATATTGCTTTGCATCTAAATTACAGGGAAATAAATAATACCGATAGCTGCTTCTGCCATGCTGCTTTTCAGGAAAAGTTTACGTTTTCCTTCAGAATGAAAAGCGCATCCTGCCTCCTGCCCCCTACAGGAAGGTGTGTGCGCTCTGTCTATGACGTCACGGCCCAGTGCACTAAAAAACAATAGACTCACTGGCCATGACTGATAAAGATTTTTAATAATAATTAAAGAAAATAATAGACTGGGCATCTAGGAGATAAATATTTCATTAAAATAGGCTGTACTTGATTAGATGTAAGGTAGGCTAATATAGTCAAAACAAAAACAACATATATTATACTAAATATTTTACTTTTTAGCCCTCACTACTGCTGTTATCACTACTAGGCTACTGCATTTTAGCATGTGCAGTTATGCACTCTTAAACAGTTGCTATTAATCCCCAAATTAATTTTAGGTTGCCATATGTTTTGCAGTTTGAAAATAAGTTTCTAGGGTAGTATGAAAATATCATGTCTGGAAACACTTCTGTCTGCATGCAGGAGAACATCCACACTTTTATATTGAGTAATGAATAATGACAGCCAAATCTAGTAGTAGCTTATTTAATAGATAGATGGATATACTGTGGGTAGGTAGGTAGGTATAGGTAGGTAGGTAGGTAGGTAGGTAGGTAGGTAGGTAGGTAGGTTATAGGTAGGTAGGTAGGTAGGTAGGTAGGTAGGTATAGGTAGATGGATATTGGCAGACAGACGGACGGCTATGTATACAGTAGCTAGATAGATGGTCCTGTGTGTAGGGGAGCAATGTGCATGGTTCTCAGAGCTACTCTGTGCTAGTGTGGGAGGGGTTCATCATGATATGGCTTCCAGCTTTCTCCTCATCCTCCCCTTTGCAACCACCTCCAGTTTGCCAGGCTATATAACCTGCCAGGCTAGAACCTTTCTTTATATATAAGGTTGATGATGATCGCAGAGGTCTCAAAAAGAAAGAAAAACTGAAAAGGTGAAGGACTCGCACACCACACAGGATAAATAAAGAAATATCTTTAATTGTATGCTCAACCCTAAATTGTTCAAGTGCAAAAGCACGACCATTTCGGCCACAAGACCCTAGATTACTTCCTACTACAGATAGACCCTGACGAAGACCTTTGTGGTCGAAACGCGTTGGTCCATTTATTTGCCTTGCTCATCCTTCAAATAAACTATTTAATTTTTCACTGAAGACGGAGTGCCTTGGATTCTTTTCTTTTCAAGTCTGCAATTTACATTTTTGACAAGCAGTACCACTTGGAGGAAGAACACCTTTTGTCTATATGGTTTTACCTGTATCACCAAAGAGCACCTATCTAAGAGCCACTACTAACAGATCCCTGCAGCGCTTCCATTCCTCTATTTCTACTTCCTACTACAGACAGACTACAGAGCTATAGCCTTCATCACCAGTTTGTTGGTGTACCTATGCTGGTGTTTTTCCCCAGCAGGCCACGGCAAAGACACCTGACATTTACCATTTTATATACAAATATATTCTAACCATCTTCCAATAAATTATGTTCAAAAGTGCAACATCTTCTTATAATACGACTTCTTGTACATGCCTATGACCATTTCAATACTATTGATTGATTTAAATGTTTATTTGAATAAAGCAATTAAAAAAAACAATATAAACAGAAACGTCATAATAACAAGCAGTACAAAATAAAAATAAAAATAAAAAATAATTAAATAAACTGTACACTAATGCTGACTTTGAACAAATGATCTGAAAACGATCTTTTTGTGCTTGCATAGAGTTTAATAACCTGATTTTGTTTTGTTTTTCCCAGTTTGTTTTCCTCTGCTAATTGTTTTGTAGGCCTATATTGTACTCCTTATAGGACCTTGCTGTATGCTGTATCTCAAGGGGTTATTCCTAATAAAGGAATTTCAATATATATTTACCAGTTAATTATCTATAAAACTGTACTGCAACTTTCTGGTAATCAGCAATACAAGAAAGTAAACGTGTTTCATGGTGCATGAATCCCTTCATACAGATTCATATTCTGAAAGAATGAATAGAAATATCTCCCTCAGGAGGAAGTAGAACATGGTAAGGTCAGAACAAGTGAGTGAACAAGCACGTCAATTATCAAAGACTAGCATGCATGACGTGCAGGGTCTGTTAGACAGAATGGCCAGGGACTCTAATTGCGTTGACAATACTCAGAGGAGGAATACTATTAGACCAATAGCATTTGGTTCATTATCAACCTTTGATCTGTTGAAATAAACTATTGCAATGTTTACAAACTACAATCTACAAGTGCAGAGATGCTAATGCAGAATGGGCTATGTTGGTTATTTCCTCTATGGATGATACTACTTTTGATTAATTCCTGGCAAAAAGGCTGCTCAATTATAGACAATGATTAAACATTTATATTTGAGATGGTGATGGTGTAACACCTCTAATAAGGTGGTAGATGACATGTTATACAGTAGGAGTAGGGAATCACCACCTCGTGTTTAGCAGCACCTCATTTCCTAATAATAGTTTGTACTGTTACAGGTATGTAGTCAAAGTAATTTCAAAGTGACCAGCAGTAAAATGTTTGTGGGTGATACAGGTGGTGTTTGGATTTATAATTGTATATATGGACCAGTTACAGAATGGGATGCAGCTTTTAACAGGACTTGGAGGTTTATACACACCCACCCGCACGCACGCACACAGATACACACACACTTCCCAAGGGTTCATGATGTAGCCGTTATAGTATTCATTATGTACTCTTATTATGTGTACTATGAATATTTTACAGCTATAATTGATGTTAATTATCTTTGTAAAGATGTGGTCAGAATTCTTATGTGGTGTACATTTATACTTGAGGAAAATGTAACATGTTATGTAAATGATCTGACATATGTGAATTTGACTATAAATGCGATGTCTGTAGAACTCAGTGTGAGTGTGGCATGCTGATCTTTGGTTTTTCCCACAATTACACACACTTTTGTAGCTAAAAATACATTTTATTCTTGCTTTCAGTTCACAGTTATCACAATAATCATAACCCTAAATACTTTTTCCTCACACTCACAGTGTACAATGATGAAATTTAAAGAAATGCTTCACATCAAGGCACAAGACAGCCATAGTCAGTGATGGTGGAGTTAATAGTGTTGACAGTTGTGTCTTGGACTCTAGTCCACTGCACTGTGCTGCTGACATAACAAGGAACATCTACACACATCAGAAACAGTACTTTGGCCTCAGGCCAAGACAGGGGACAAAATCCATTTTCATACCTGCTTGCACAAGGAAATATTTTAAAAATCGTCCCCGCAGACCTGTAATTAGAGTCTTTATTTTTCTAGCAGTGTTGCTAATGCTAGATATCTCTGTCGTCTTTATGTAGAGCATAGAACAACAATGAGTACTGGCAGAGCATATATCAGTCCAGCAGTGTGATTTCTTAAATTATGTTCTTATTTCCAGGTTTTTGATGGTGGGTCAGGATGTATTGTTCTCATTTGAAGACTGCTGCAACGACAAAAACAACAAAAGGTATGTTAATCTAACCACAAATGCTCCATGACCATATCCAGTTAAATGTTAAACATTCATAAAGTGTGGGACGTATGGGGGAAGAAATACTTGTAATACAATGTGCTTCATTAAAGAGGTTTAAATATAGAGATTTGCCACTAAATATACAGGACTATGAACTTGGCTGTGATTATATTAGTTATTTTAAATTCTCATTATTGTAAACATTATTCACTTTGGTTGATAACACCGAAAAGGAGAAAGAATGTTTAGTTCATATACCCATTTTCATTTTATGGAAGTTCTCTGTCCACACCCTGCGTTACAACTCAAACGTTCAATTGTGCTGCCTTTCTTTAATTTCAAAGCACAATCAAGTTGTTTCTTCTAACATGTAACTTGTATAACAGGCAAAGTTTTATATATATATATATATATATATATATATATATATATATATATATATATATATATATATATATATAATAAAGAGAATAGTAGTACTATCATACCATACATGTTGAGCCGGCTCATATGTTCACTTGGGGCTGTTTCTTCTCCGCCTCCCAAACGCTTTAGCACCCACATTGGTGGGGACAAAGTTGCTGCTTCCAATCCCCCCTGATCGACTGAGATAGTCAGCCAGGCGGTGGGTTACACATGTGGCTGTGTTGCATCCCCGCTTCTGGGCTGTCACGCTGCTTTTAACAGAGGGAATAGACAGTTTAACATTTTATAAAAAATATTTGTGATCCTTTTAGAATGAATGATTGATGGGAATAGCTGCCATTCATTAATGCTTACCTCTAATGGCTGTTACCAAAGTACATTACATCATTAAACAAATGTATGAGTCCGAGTGGGAAAAAAAACTTTGTATAAAAATGTTTATTGCAGAAGAAATCACACAGTTTTGGAATTTGTATCACTTTTTTTCCTATTGCATATATATATATATATAGCCTATTCCTTACTACTGTATACTACGTCAAAAAAGTTGATTTTAACAATGGAATCGAATTATGGGAGGTGGGGCATGGAGATCAAACATTCTATTGAAGTTAGTCAGGCAAGCGGGACTCGGGAGCCGCTGCCACATGCATCAACGTACTGTATGGATGGAATGGATGGGGGGGGTGAGATATGTTAACTATGAACAGAGGAGATGAAACGTGAAATGTGTGCTGTTGAAAGAGTGGAGCTGCATGCAGGTGACTCATTTTTAATTGAACGAGCCCTCAGGCAGGCTTCATTTCTTGCCAGGTGTGCCCGCTCCTACATCAGTGTGGGGATAGGTTTGCAGTTTGTGGATATCCTGGGACAGTTTGCCCAGCACACAAGTGCTTAGGCTGGTGCAGCGCTTGGATATGGGTCTATCCATGCTGTTAGAGAGAACATGCAAAAACAGGCTTACAGTAAACATTGCATGCAAATAATATGTTGTAAAAACAAATCACATGCTATTATGGTTTAAACATCTCATGCATATATTCATTTTTTCCCCCTCTTTTTCTCTGGTTATAATTTGAAAGGCATGCTGACAGTGTACGCATCTAAAGATATTATTGTTGACAAAAATGCTGCGATTGAATTGTCATGCTTTCATTTTAATACATCTGTTGGTACAACCAACCAATATCATGCATCTCATTCTCATGCCATGAGTGAGCATACGTCCATCATGCTAACTGCGCAACATGCATTAAATTATTATGACAGAGAATAGATTTACTGTATATGAATCATACTCTATACTCTATACCTTCTTTCTAACAATAAACATTGCACTTTCACTTGTTGACATCTCATGAACAAAGATATGTGTTGTATCCAGTTAAATAATACAATAAAAATAAAAAGCCACACAAATCCACCATTAGCAAACCCTAAACCTGATCATTAAAAATGATTGATTATTGTTAAATTATTGATTGATGGAGAGTCATACCTATTTCCTTCAGTTGCATGTTGCTCTTGTTCTTCAGATGACATCTGCATGATCTCCTCCAAGATAGCATTGAGTATCCTCCGGGCATCATAGTTTGTTAGTGTGACTTGGTCCGACACAGGCTCTGAACTGGTTCTGTAAATCCACAGTCGATTAGGTTGATCAGACTGGAACTGCACCAACACTGGGTTAAAAATAGTATGGCTCGGCCAGCTAATGTCTCATGCCTCAGTTAGGGATACAAGCCAAATTCAAAACAATCTGCTAAAAGTGTTCCTTTTAAAAGCTGTCAGGTAGCCAAGTTGCACTTTATGACCAAATCAATATTCCTGTAAGAATAGTGACCATGGTTTCTGTGCAGATTATTATACACCCACCATCAAATATTACACAAAATAAATAGTTTTATTCTCTCATCACATTATTGTCTAAGCATCTGAGCTAGATAGTTTACAAATAACTTACATTGATAAATAAAGTGGGTGGCTTTCTGTAAGGTGTATTGTATAATATTTGATTGGCTGTGGTGTCGTGGGAAGGCTGCAATTGTGTCGATTTTTTTCATCATACAATCTGATCTCAACTCAAAATACAGGCATGTGTTTGTTTTGCAATTCTGCATTTAGACTCACCTGGAAGGAGCTGCGTGTGAGCTGTACATCTGACAAATGACCAGGACATAGGCAAGAAGGATAGCCGAGAACTTCAGCATCACCATGGTCCCCTGTGAAAAGCACATCACATCCCAAACAATTCGATATTCCTCCTAACGGTTGTGTATTCTCTACAACAATGTATACAAATATGAAGCAAGAATCAACTTTCATCCAAGCAATAATAGCTTGTACATAAATACATTTAATTTGTCAACTCTTGACTTTCAGTATAAGACCTGTACAAGCAAGAGTTACAGATCTGGGCACAGTGAGGATGAAAAACTATTGGTGATATACTGACACTAGAAGCTCTTGCCAGAGACTAACACAGCAGCCACTTCCATTATTGGAATGAGCTGCAGTCTGAGAGCAACACATACCCTTGAAAAATTAACTAAACTATACGGTGCAGTAATAACTGGTAGCCCAGAGAATATAGAACAAGTTCACACAATATACTCAGTACTCATTACATACTACTGGATAGTTTCTTATCTCCTGAACCGTAACAGCATGCCATGTACCTTCAAGCGCATTGTAGTGGACTGGTAAGTGACAGAAATTGTCTCATATACTCACCGTAAGTTATCTTCTGGTAAACAATGGTCAAATGATATGTATTTAAGTTATGGACTCTCTTGTGAATCTGTTGAACACAGCCACAGTACAGTGGGTTATATATGTATCTCTTGGGATTATTTATTGATTGAGTAGGTGCTTGATCATAGCCTTTCGACCAATCAAATATCTTAACGCAGTCTGCCAACCAATCAGGACCCCTGCATTGGTTACAGCAAGCCAGTAAAATATATGGTAAGCAAATGACGTCAATACATGGCCAGTGGCCACACAAGTGTTCCATTCACAAAAAACCTGCCAGTCATTCGCACCGGTTGATATCCCAGTTTGTGATGATTTCATTCATTAAACTGGGCATAAGTCAACTGTTAGACAGTGAAGTTTTCAAATGCTGGTACTGTATGAATGAAATTTACTCTACACAATGTTCCATATTCTGAATTAGATTTGCAGACAGAGCCATCTACTGTACATTCTCTCGTATTACAGGATCTACAATTCTACAGTAAATATGTAATAGTCAAATAGACAATGGTGATTCATGCTGTTCCTTTGCTACAGAATTATAATTATTATTGTGCTTTCACTGTATGCAAAATTTGTAATTTCTCAAAAACATTATAGAAGTAAATATAAAAATAGAAAGCTACTGTATATGTAAATGGATAAATGTAAAAATATACAATGGTTTAAAAAAATGCAGGTGGGGCATGTATGTGTGCTATAGTCAAATTAGTATAGTGTATTATATTTCCACACCCCAAAAGCCATTCCTATAATGAACGTAGCATCAAAGAGAGTTCGTGTACAGCTCCTGTGGGATTCATTGGTGTGGCTTATCATAGTCTACCCTGTTTCTTGGAGCCAATTACTCGGCTTTTGGTCCTGGGCCATCCACTAATTCCCCTTACTTAACAATATTGGATGATGTATCGTAAAGCATCCTGCCTCAGACTTTGCTTTTGCGTCACGGAGGAACTCCATTAATGTGGATGAGCCTTTTAGTGCTATTGAGCAAGCTCTGGGTCCTGTGACGGAACCACTAAATCAGAGGAGCAAGACAGAGCCAAGGTCCACCCCCTTAGACCTCTCCATGAGCTGTCGGATACTGGTGGTGAAGGATTCTAAAGAATGGTTACTTGCCCAAGATCTGTTAATAGTCCTGTTCTGTGGCTGAAGTTCTTTGCTTACACAGTAAAATCCTCAGTGTGAATGTTACTCTGAGAGTGTAAAAAATGGCTGTTGTTGGGTCCATGCTGCTCACTTCAATCACTTGAATTTGCTCTGGACAAATTCTGAAATTGTAAAACTAAGTGACTCATCTATGTATGGTATTTTAAAGGTGCCTCACTTACACTACTAACTTAGGGCTATAGAGCGTCGCAGTCCCTCCCCCTTTCAGAACGGCAAGTGGCCAAGGAAATGAAAAGCAATGCATTTTTCCCATAGCCGTTTCTGAAAGTATTTATTTAAAGACGGTTACGCCGCGGACAAAGCCAACTCGGATCGTGACAAATCATGACAATGAACACAATGGTGTAGAGGGCCAGTCTGTCTCTGTGGAGGGCTACCTTCCTTCCCCGAGGAGGCATCTGCACACGGTAAACAACCTCTCCCAGCCTCTCCAACACTTTGCAGGGCCCCGTCCACTTGCTGTCCAGCTTGGGGCTCCGTCCCTTCGTCCGTAACGAGTTGTAGACCCAGACCAGCTCGTCTGGTGCGAAGTCTCGCCCCCGGGACTTAACGTCGTAGTAGCGCTTCTGCTTCACTGCGGCCTCCTGTAGCTGCATAATAATGTGGTCACATGTAAGTCTGCATAAGAGCGGACTTGAGAAAGAGTGGCCCGCCGTCCAGAATTTGAGAGGACGTGTGATGTCATGACATACGTTTTATTTGTATTTTCTCTAGTTATTTGGTCATTAAGGTCCACAGAATGAGAGGTCTGCTCTGCCGGAAATATCGCGAAAAGAAAGTTGTGGACATTTTTGTATACCCCACCATAGACAACCATCCATCTTCAACCGCTTATCCGTAGTCGGGTCGCGGGGGCAACAGCTCCACCAGAGTGCTCCAGACTTCCCTCTCCATATAGCAACATTAGTGACTTCCTCCTGGGGGATTCCGAGACGTTCTCCAAGGCCAGTGAGTCGATGTGTTTCCTCCAACTGCGCCTTGGTCTGCTCCAGAGTCTCCTCCCAGTGGGACGTGCGTCGAGGACCTCCCTAGGGAGATGCCCGAGAGGCATCCTAACCAGATGCCCGAACCACCTAAGCTGGCTCCTTTCGGCCATATCCACTTGCCCAAATGTGCTCAAATGTGCTGACCTCATCACATTTGTGATGGCGGCTATCGCTGTTTTTAGGTCAAGGAGTGTTTTTCGTGAAAAACTAATGCTTGGAATGGATTCAGAATCATATAAACCCCCTAGTTTTACATGTCACATGCTACTTAAAGTATGATGAATGAAATTCATTTTGCCTTATATTGGTTGTCTATGGTGTGGTATACAAAAATGGCCATAACCTTTTTTCGTGATGTGCTGGCAGGGCAGACCTCTCATTCTGTGGACCTTATGACCAAGTGAATAGAAAAAAGAACACAAAGAAAATTAGAAAACTATGTCATGACATCACAGGTTAATCCTTAACCGTTGAGCTTTTGGGCCTGTGGCTCCCCGGCTAAGACTACTAATGTGGGAGGTTTGGTGAATGCTTAGTGAATCGGGCCCATTGTTCTTACAAAGATCACACTCGTGTGAAGTGAGGGCCGCTCTTATCATCATACATCATACATAACATTCCGTGCTCAGCCAATCAAATGGGTTTGGCTGAGTGTTTAACCACACCTGCCATCAGAAGTTGTGAGCCTATAGGACAGAAACATTATTATTCAACTTTAATTGTGAACTCTCTATCAATTAGTAACTGTTGAGAGTCAGAGATAATTCACTTTATCCTATACTACAAATGAAAACATGTCCGCAAAAGGTGTCCGCAAAAGATGTGAGCAAAATTCGGCAGGTCTATGAAAACAAGCCCACAAAGAAATGCCATTCAACACGCTACTTACACACACTACGTAAAAAATAGTGCCGGGATTTACCGACGGAATTAATATATATCTAATCATCTATACCAGGGGTGCCCACACTTTTGAGTGGTGCAACCACTCCTACAACCAGCAATGTCCGTGTACCTGTTTGTGTACATGTTTTTTACTTGAGAGCTACTTTCAAAACGACCAGCTCAACAACATATACCCACCAAATAAAACTATCATCACATTGCTGAAAAAAGTTACAAAATGTAATTGAGGGGCCTTTCATAGGCTACATATAAGACAAACGCACATGGAATGGGAAATAGAGGGGGGAAAATGGAAATGGTAGGGGTTTTTTTTTGGTATTTGACTTTGCTACTGATGATTGTACGCAACAACAAGTATTGCATTGTGTGTTTGAGCTGACAGGCCCTTTTTGATGTCAATCAATCAAGTCATCTCAGGTCATCAGTGGCGTGCACAGACACTTTGAGGGGCAGGTGCTCAAGTGAAACAAAAGGGCACCTTATCTGGAGCGTGGAACCATGCTGCAGCGAGCTGCCGCCTGACTTAATAGTATGATAGATAAGAATTGATAGGCGCGCTAGAAGGTATTTATACCAGGGGGGCTGAAGGGTGGGGGGGAAATCGCGCGATATTTCGGGTCTTATTCGGGTATAATTGGCCTATTAATGACTTATTTAGGACCTAGCACCGTACACACCTGCGCACGCACAACCACACACACACACACACACACACACACACACACACACACACACACACACCATCTATCTCTCTGGAAGAAGCTGAATATGAACGAATATATGAATGAATATGAGTTCCAATACAAACACTGACTCGACAAAGCACCCAACACACAAGAAAGGAAAAAAAAATCTCTAACACACACACACACACACACACACACACACAGAGCCGTATTCAGTACTTCACAGATGGAGGGGTCCAATTGCTTCTTCCCATAGTGCGCTGCAACGTAACTCTGGGATGAGCGGCCCTAACGGGCCGCGAAATTCTAGTAAGATACAAGTTTATACATATAAGCTCATGGGAGAAGTACAGGAAGAGAGCCTATACGACCTTGTGTCATGGGACCAGGCTCTACTTAAAAGAAATAGATACCAGTCCAGACCTGTGCCATTATATCATAAGGGTAAAGGTGAACAATAAAATAACAGTAGGCCTACTATATAAGGCAGGGGTGGACAAATTTGACAATGGAGAGGGCCACTATATCCACATTCATTCCAGAGGGCCACATTGCATATTACTGTCGTAGCAAAAATAGCCGATCTACAAGCTCAAACCGTGTCAAAGCTATTTTTGCTATTTGAATTGAAAATCTGAATGGTTTTTTGCTATTTTTGAATTGGAATCCTGATTCCAATGGTCTCCAGCAGCACCTCTTTTTTCATTGATACGGTTTCTGATAGTCTTGTGATGTGCGTATAATATAATTACTCTCCTTCAACCTGAAGAGGAACAATAAACATTGCTTACATACAGTACATACCCGTAAGAATACAGTAGTCAAGACAGTAATGAGAAGTTGTATTATGTGTAAAGTGTATCCTGAGTTATCGCACATCGAAGGTCAGAGAATCATTCAATCTTAAGTTAAACTTCCATTAGCAAAAATACATTCACCTGCTGGGCTCCATTAGCTCCATTATGTCAGACAGGAAGAAAGGAGAATTTGAACACCTGGACCCAATTGTTGTAGAGGGATTACTAGACCTCTTGGGGCACCTGCAACTGGCACTAAAAGGTTTTGAGCAAATGAGGTTGTAATTCATGATAAATAGCTTACATAGTAAGATAACGCCACAACCAAAGTTCGACAATGATTATTAAATATTTAACTGTTTTATACAACTTTTTTAATGTATCACTTGACATGTTTAACAACTTGGCATCCCTATTTTGGGCATGCATGCCATTGGCAGAACATTTCAAAAGGTTTTATAAGTTTCAAAATGTTTCAAAAAGTTGCAGATCTGAACAAAGGAGAAAGCCTATAGGACTATGACTATATGACATAGTATGGTGGAAAGTATTCATTCGGAAGGTTTCTTTCGTTTTTGGATGTGGTTTTTTGAGTGGTGCAAGGAACAGAAATGTCCCTGTGTCCATCCATATGTCTGTATGTCCCTATGTTTAGGGTACCAATAGGGGGCGCTGTTGCACCACTCACTTCAGACAGGTTTGATTTTTGTGTTTTCATTTACTAGAGCGGTGCATGTTGGGTGGAACGATGTAAGTTGGAAATGGATGCCCCACCTAGTTATTACTTGCGCAAGCAGAGCGTGCCGCAGCCGTGGGTCCGACCGACTCGACACCGGGCACTGCACCACCTGTGGTGGGGTGGAACGCATGTGTTTAATTTTAAGTCGTTGGGGCGAACAGTTCTTGAGTTACGTGGATTATTACGGACGTACGCACAACACACACACACACACACACACACACACACACACACACACACACACACACACACACACACACACACAGACTCTGCTATTTTGGCCACACAGGTATAAAATAGGACTGGTTAATGCCGAATTGTTTGCATGAAAGTGCTCATTAAGGATCCATAACAAGTCTGAACTAGAAAAAGTGCCCTTCTGGGCACAGGTCTCCACCAGGAGGATAGGAGTGTGTGTGTGTGTGTGTGATGTTTGGCAAAATGTTTAGGAGCAATCGGCAACAGCCCTCTGCAGTGGCAGTGAGACTGAGCCTTTCAAGGTGGAGACTGGCGTCAAACAAGGATGCATTATTGCCCCCACTCTGTTTGCAGTCTTCATTGCAGCCATTATCCACCTAATTGGTCACAGCCTACCCTCTAGTGTTCAGATCATCTACAGAACAGATGGCAGGCTGGATTAGCTGTTCACAGACGGACGGACACACGGACACATGTACAGACACACGGACAGACGGACGGAGTGCAAAACATACTCTCTCCCCATGCCTTCGGCCTGGTGGAGACAATTATTAGGAGAGGTCTGCGGAGGCCATTTGAAGCATCTGGAAAAAGCCTACCAGCTGCCTCAACAGGAAGGAACGGCTGGATAAACAACTTCACATCTAATGAGATGCTGGTCATGACTAACCAATGAGTCTGACACAGCAAAGTGGACAGCATGCATGGCCTATTTATAAATAAATAAAAAGCTAAAATAGCTGTCTACAAGCTCACAAAGTGTTGTGATGCTACTGTATGTGTTGCGAGCTTATAGCCTATTATTGCGTGTAGATTGTAGGGAGTTTGCCTTCATTGAGCAAAAGAAAGTGTGAAACTCTGTGTACTTGGAATATATCTTATCTATAAGAACTTTATACAGACAGCAAACCAGACTAAAATCTTGGCCTTTGGACTTCTTCAAGCAAGGAGAGTTGTTGCCCCAACACGGATGCCCCAACATTAAGGATACATGAACTGTATCGGTCTAAAAATAGGCAGAACGATTTTCTCCAGTTTTGGGAGACATATGTCATGAATGCTATGCATTGCAGACCACTACTTAAAGGGGAATACCACTCATTTTCAACATTTTACTATGTCATTAATATACCATAGAGTTGTTGTGTGGAAATAGTAAAGGTTTGGCATGACTTAATTGTCATGTGCCATGTTTTATCTCTATATGCATGGGAAGGAAGATTTCCTGGCAGAAATACAGCTGCCCGGCCCAATCAGATCAAGGGCAATGATGAACCAAGGAAAGATTCAGTGCAATGGCCAACAATATAATCACATTCCCTTCAACAAATGCTTGTTTCCTTTTAAGTGTTCGGTAGTACATTGACCCATAATTTATCTCAAGCATTCAAATATAAAGTCTGCCTGCCCTGTAACTTCCACCATTAGTCAGCAACCCAATGTCTTACATATGAGGGGGAAGGGACAGGAACAAGGGACATGCAGGATAATTCGCAAATTTGTAAAATCATCCAACAGAAGGGTATTTTTGGAGCATAATGGTTCAACAAGCGTAGACACATTTTTGGCATAACTAATAAATAACAAGCCCCAACAGCTTCTAAACATAGTAGGCTGTACATGAACTCTACCATGTTGAGGTGAAGGCAGGTCTAGCTTACAGGGTCATGTGTGTTCTTGACTTCTTGTACTGTTTTTTAACCTTAAATGCCCTGAAAGGCACCTTATAAATAAAATGTATTATTATTATTATTATTATTATTATTATTATTATTATTATGTTCATTTGTTTCAAAAACATGGTAACACAGCAATGCCTTTTCGATTCTCAAACCATTAAAAAAAACCCAAAAAAGAACAACAGGTTCTACTCTATTGTATCATATTTTCAATGTTCCCTCCACTTCCTCATCATTTCTGAAGGTTCTGTCAAGGGCAAGTGGGAAAAACAGGAAGAAACAAAAATGTGAAGAGAAACAGGGGTCAGGCATGAGTATGCTTGTAGGAATTATATGAACTTCACCTTCACCTCAGCATATTTCTGTAAACTGTGAAGCACATTGAATTTGGCCTTGTGGTTGAAATGTGCTATACAAACTGAATTGCCTTGTCTATAAAGTACAAGACACAAGAATGGTACCAATGGACCATGATAGTATGATAAAATATACTGAACTGTTTTGCCAAAGAAACAAAGTATGACATTTCTTATTGTCTCAGCGACCTCAGCCGGCCTGACTCAGTGACATAACAGTTATCTGCATAAGCATATTGATAACCATGATAAGAACAGAATCAGCAGGAACACGCATGCAATATCCTATGCATGTCATATTGCACATACAGTCAGTCCCTCTGATACAGTAGTAGACAATCATCATGGTTATCAATATGCTTATGCAGATAAATGTTAAATGTCACTGAGTCAGCTGACACCATCACTTATGAATGATCTACAGTGAATACATACAACGCAATACATTTCATGTAGTGAGTAAGTAAAATCAGTATTGTTGTTGCATAGCCTATTTGATATGTTTAACGAGTATAGAGGCAAAGCCTGAAATGTTTCATTTCTTCCTAATATTATGCACATGATAGTGACTGCAGTTGAATGTTGCAATTGCATGAAGTAGGCTACATACACATGGATTTAACACTGAAGACAAATAGTGTGCCCAAGATAGATAGATACATTTCTAATAGTTTTTTTTAATTAGATGCAAAGACTTTCGGGCATCTGGTTAGGATGCATCTTGACCCCGGGGCAGACCAAGGCGCAGATGGAGGGATTTACTGGCCTTGGAACGCCTCAGTTACTAATGTTGCTATATGGAGAGGTAAGTCTGGAGCTCTGATGGCGATGTTGCCCCCGCAACCCGACTACGGATAAGCGGTTGAAGATGGATGGATATGGGACTTCAATAAGCTTTTCATAGTAGCCTATACTTCAAATATGCAATGTAGCCTGCTGCCTAATAGGCATATTATGTGGGGGGAAAAAATGAATTAATGTCAACCTGCTCTGAATTAGCCCTAGCTGAAACATGACTGTCATAATCATGACGCCTCGATCTTGCCTCGAGCGTCATGTGAACCGCTAGCTGAATTGGCACACACTGTCAGATGACAGTGTGTGCCAATTCAACAGTTCTGCAAACATTTTCTTTTTCCGTTTTATCTGCAAACATCCGAAAACGTTTTCAGTTGAAAACACGTCATTTTGGTGGAGCGACACTACCTCAGAAAGGCTGTTGCGACGCCCCAAATTAGCCTTTATTCCGTTTATTGATCAATGAACAAAGTTCATCTCACAGTCATGGTTCACTCGAAACTTCTGGCCAATCTTCTAGTCTTAGAGGCGGGGGATAGAAAATGTGCAAGATGATAGCCTACACTACACTATGCCACGGTCCTTTTTCGGGGAGAAGCAGAAGGGCTTGGATGTAGATTTTAAAATGGTGTCAATTAACTCGCCACCTCTGGTGTCATTGTCGTATGTGTTATTCGGTGTCAGTTGCCTGGTCATTTGCCTTTTCTTTCTTCTCCTGGTTCGCCAGCTCGGCAAGCAGAGAAGACCCCCAGGATTTCCTCCTGGACCATCTGCCATCCCACTGATAGGGAACATTCTGTCTCTCGCCACGGAGCCGCACGTCTTCATGATGAAGCAAAGTGAAGTGCATGGTCAGGTATAACTGCTGGCATTTCCCTAGGCTATAGATGCATGTTTACATTGATGCAAGGACCCGATATGTGATGATTAGACTACTGGTAACTTTATTTCTCACACTAGCCTACTTGACACGTGCACACACACACACACACACACACACACACACACACACACACACACGCGCGCGCAATTATAAGTTAACAGAGGGGAGGGGAGCGGGCGAGAGAGAAATCAGAGAATGCATAGACTGATGTTTTACTTTTACATGGTGTGTTCATTGCGTTCTGAAAGTTGTTCGTCCCAAAAATGTCTACCGTACCGGTAGCCGTAGGCTTAGGCTACTGTAGGTCTGCAGCCACAAACAAAAGAGACAGCCCACATTTTCTAAGAATAATTTCCCCCTAATAGGCTACACAAAATGACAAAGATCTGACTGTAACAACAATAGCCTAAATTGCAGCAGAAAAAGTATGTTTTTTTTTTATTGCTTAGGCTATTTGCTTCACATTCTCTATAAAATAAAAGTCAGACTCACATGGCCTAGATATGTCTTGACTGAGCCTGAGGCATCACCTTCAATATGTCAATGTCATGTTAGCTGTGGATATTGCAGGGCAACTGAGTCTTGTGAGTTACAAGACAAATAAGTGACAATAAAGTTATAGCTTAGATGATCAGAATCACACACCAATGCAGGTATTTTTTGTGCCATTGTGGTTCACAGCCAACGTTTCAGTCCTCGTGACACTAAAACTTTGCACATGCAGCCCCTGAAGATGAAACAAGAACCACCAATATTAATCTGACCAGAGCTTCCACTTGCTGGATACAATTTAACCTCTTCTTCACAAGACTTTCTTTCTGGCAGTAACTTAGGCTATAGGCTATTTATTTATGTATACCAATTGTAACCACTTGTAAGAACAATATAAATAAAACTTTCATCACTTTCTATGCATTTCTTACAGATCTTTAGTATCGATCTTGGAGGTATTCTGACTGTGGTGCTGAACGGATATGATTCTGTCAAGGAGTGTCTGTATCATCAGAGTGACGCATTTGCTGATCGTCCATCATTGCCTTTATTCAAGAAGATGACCAAAATGGGTGGTAAGGAGATTATTTAGTGTTTTGTATTTGACGATTTGCATATTTGAAAGTAATTGTGGTGTTAAATCACTAATTCACACATCTCTATTCTGCCTCTTAAAGGTCTGCTCAACTGTAAATTTGGTCCAGGCTGGATTGAACATCGCAAAATTGCCTGCAACTCCTTCCGTTACTTTGGCAGTGGCCAGAAACAGTTTGAGAGGAAGATATCTGAAGAGTGCATGTTTTTCCTCGACGCTATGGACGAGCACAAGGGGAAACCGTTCAATCCCAAACACCTGGTGACCAATGCTGTGTCTAACATCACCAACCTAATACTTTTTGGCCAGCGCTTTACTTACGATGACCACAACTTCCAGCACATGATCGAGCTCTTCAGCGAGAATGTGGAGTTGGCTGTGAGCCCTGCGGCCTTCCTCTACAACGCCTTCCCTTGGCTTGAGTATGTGCCCTTTGGGAAACATCAGAAGCTGTTCCGCAATGCTGCTGAGGTTTATGACTTCCTGCAGAAGACTATTGAGGGTTTTTCCCAGGGCAGGCTGCCACAGGCGCCCCGACATTATGTCGATGCCTACCTGGACGAGTTGGAGCAGAGTGCTGGGGACCCTGCCACCTCGTTCTCCCTGGAGAACCTCATCTACTCTGTGGGAGAGCTCATTATTGCAGGCACAGAGACCACTACAAATACCTTGCGCTGGGCCATGCTGTATATGGCCCTCTACCCCAACATACAAGGTCAGTTACCATGTGACATTATCCTATCTTTAAAAACTTCAAACTTATCAAGTTAATAGCCCTGCTTACAGTAGACACTGATGCTGAACAAAAAGAGATACAAATATGGGAAATTGAATGTGCACCCCAAATTAATTTGTGCATGCTCAGTATGCCAGGCATAGATAATATGGTTACATAATATGAATGGCTAATTTTGTGCGTTTCTCCTTGTTAAGAGAGGGTGCATCGGGAGATTGACAGTGTGCTGGTCAATGGAAAGGCCCCCTCACTGGAGGACAAACAGAGGATGCCCTATGTGGAGGCTGTTCTGCATGAGGTCCTGCGCTTTTGTAACATCGTACCTCTGGGCATCTTCCGTGCCACCTCGCAGGACGTCAGTGTCAACGGGTACAGCATTCCAAAAGGCACCATGGTCATCACCAACCTCTATTCAGTGCACTTTGATGAGAAATACTGGAACGAACCCAGCATTTTCTCACCCCAAAGGTTCCTGGACAGTAACGGCAACTTTGTCAGACGTGAAGCCTTCCTACCATTCTCTCTGGGTAAATATCTTTTGACTTGTGTTATTCATTTGGTCATGTTTAAACCTCTTGAGCCCCATTGCCCGCGCCGGCGACAGCTCTCAGCGGGTAAATGAAGACCCAATTGGTCTCCGGTCCCCCTGGACCCCCCTGGGGTTTAAGAGGTTAAATGTCATGTTGTCATGCCATTAAACTCCCAAACAAAGACCCTATTTTCATTTACTGTAAGACTTTTCAGTGAAATGTTTTCACTCAGTCACATCATGTAACCAAAAGTGAAGGGTATTATTCTTACTTACTTAGTTATTACTTAAGGTTTTTAAGAATCACAAAACTGTCAAGTCAGAAAATAAGTTAAGAAGTCCTTGGATATACCCCAGAATGAAATGCTGCCAAATCGAACTCATACAACCTGTAAATTCAACTCACACACATAAAAGTGCAACATTAAGCTCTTCTACAGATACATTAAATTAAAAACCAACATAAAGGGCTCTATTTTCATCCATGCTAAACCCCTTATCCCTAAACTACTTTGCATCTTTTACTATTTTGAAAGACATTTTTGAATAATTAAAATAGCCAATATACAAGCTCACAACCTGTCGTGTTGTAGATTCGATTTTAACTATTCAAAAATGTTTCTCAAAATAATAAAAAAGGAAAAGTAGTTTAGGGATAAGGGGTTTAGCATGGACGAAAATAGAGTCCTTTGGGCTCCAATTTCGTCGCCGCCTTTACGCGCAACGCAGCCCGTAATTCAGCCGCTGCCCGAAAATTATGAATATAGGAGCTTTCTCTGTCCCTTAATGGTATTTTCGTCCAGCGTCACCCGCTATCTTTTTTGCAGACACCGGTATTTGCGCCTAGAGGTGTGGTCATGGGCGTGCTGGCACGTTTTCTCTTAAATTGCTATTTTGGTCACACACATTTGGGAAGGCGCATAGTGCATTTTAAGGGGATGGCATATGTGGCACGGTGATTGGTTTAATTATTGTAACACCCAAACCACACCTATGCATAATATAACAGGTAACAGAGGTGTTTTAGGGATTTAGACAGGTAATCAAGATACCAACTTTAGTGGGGGAACACCCCTTCCCCACTGCTAAATCCCAAAACAATGTATTTAGAAAGATCAAACGAAAATGGAGCCCAAAGTGTCTTAAGTAAGGTGTTGGGTCACCACAAGCTGCCACAACAGATTCTACATGTCTCTGGAACAAAAGATAGTGCCTCATTTGGTGTTTTGATGATGGTGGTGGTACTCTCTTAACAGCCAATAATCCCCCATAGGTGTTCAGTTGTGTTGAGGATCTGGTGACTGCAAAGTCACATCATTCATACAGCGAACAGACCATTCCCATCAGTGTTTTATCATAGGATGAACAGATCAACTTTGTACTGATTTGCCCGTGGGCCGTGACCCTTCCCTCTACGGGGACAACAGACCCAAAACCTGATGTAATTCCCATAGATCTTCCTATTGAAACTCTTGCCAGTTTAGCCATTTTTGTGACTGGAGTTTCCTGCAATCCATGCCCAAGTAATGAACCTTCTTTCATAGTCACTTATATATTTTCCTCATTTTTATACATGTCACACAGCATGATAGGATGTTAATTGCTTAATTGTATCACCTGTATCGAAACAGATTCCACTCTATCTCCAGTTATTCAATTGTTTCGCCTTTAATTTGTCACTCAGTATATTTTGTTGGCCCACTATTCAATGGCAGAATATCTGTATCAACACTATCAGAAACTATTTGGACTGGGCCATACGTAGTTGCCATAAGTTGTAGATGTCTATAGTTTTCTGATCACATCACATCTATGTCCCGTTTTGTGATAATGTGGCATAAATAATATAAGTGTTTGTGTGAGAGAGAGACAATTTGAAGTAATCTCAACATGGCTGTCTTTCTCTTCAGGGAGGCGTCATTGCCTGGGTGAGCAACTGGCCAGAATGGAGATGTTTCTCTTTTTCACCTCCATGCTCCAGCAATTCCATCTTCAGTTCCCTCCAGGTGCTGTGCCCTCTCTAACTCCTAAACTGGGCATGACCCTACAGCCCATGCCATACTCCATTTGTACTGTCCGCAGACAGCAGAGAGACTCAAGCTGTAGAGACACTCACACTCCCCATCAGCAGTAGACAAGGAGATGCACATTACATTGTGTCTAATCTACATTGCTTGAACCCAGCACCCAGCGTTCCCAATGGTCTCTCAACTTGCAAAGGTAGATTTTCACCTTTGGACATTTAGAATGTAAGAGAGCAGATGATGTCAAACAGGTGGTTGGCCTGGTTATGTATCTGGTTCACTCGATGAAACCATGAACGAGACACTTTTGGCTGAGCAATATGCATGTTTGCACAACAGTGTTAAGCAGCAGGTACGGGTGACAAGAATCAAAGGTGAGGTTTTACGAGTCCAGTTGGTGTCCTGGAAACATGAGTTCGATTCGGATTCCTTGAAAAGCTGGTTTGAGCCCTCAAATGCTGTGATTTCCAACCTGTGGGTCTGGGCCCACTGGTGGGACATGAGGATATTGGAAGTGGGCACCCAAATAATTGGCAAAAAACTAAGATATTAATGATACTATAACATTATTTAAAATAATGTTATATTATATTAAAACCTAGAGAATGTTGTTTTAATGTGACACAGATACATCGGAACTATACTACGTTAGTTCCACTGTTCATTAAATAATAAACATGCTCTGAAAATGCACGTATGCAGCAGTAAGCTGCCGTGTGGTCAGATGCGTGGGCCGTGGGAACCACTGCTCAAATTAAATGTCTATGACCGTTGGTGCTTCAGTGATGGGTTAGAAACCTGTCAATGATTGATAGAGTACGTCTCTGTGATGGTTCATGGACATCTCTTCTCAGGACAGCTTCAGGACAGGGAAATGAGACCAGTCATGTCATGTTTCAGCTCTATGGAGAAATCAGATTGGCAGACTTTCCTAGAAATCTCTCTGTACACTGTTGGGGTTGGACTTGAGCCACATACCACATAATATGAACAAACTCTGACCTGAGCTGGAGAAAAAGAAAAAAAACCCTCAGTACTCCACTGTAGCAGTAGATTTGGAGTATCTGTATGCAATACTGGCTTCTGCTACATGGACATGGTGCAGTACTAAACATGTACTAAATTATAAAATCGTTCAGTATGATCTGAACATTTGTGAAATGTCCTTATTGCAATATTTTTTATGTATTGGTAAAATATGTTAAGAACAATAAAAAATGCTTTTGTACAATTTTTTCATACAGTATATCTTTCAAATACCACAACCTATAGGCTACTTTAATGTGTAAGATCTAGTTATAGTAACTTAATAAGGGCATTTTATCAGGTATTCATTACCAAGACATTTCTTCACCAATGTGTTTCTAAAGGAGTTGAAATTCAACTCCTGTGGGAAATTTGAGTTATAAGCATAATATGTGACCATACCATTAACATCCTATATAAGGCAAAAGTCCAAATTTCATCATTCTTTAAGTAGCATGTGACATAGCCGCAATTTGCAACTCTAGATTTTTTTACAATGGGCTGAATCCAGAGTTGCAATAACCTCCATCAACTTCCTATGCATGTTTTTTGGTTTGTGATCTCCTGGTCTTAAATAACGTTAAACTCACCAACTTTGCAGCTGCAGTCCAAGCTTGAATTATCCTCTTTCAATCTGGTGTCGCTTGTTTATCATAAAAGTCCCCCGTAGAGATGTTATGAGCTACTTTCTGTCCAAAATATTCCAAGAGTGACAATATCGAGCCGCCATTTTGATTTTTGCAACGTGCCGTAAAACAAGATGTGAGGGGGAGCGCTTGTTTAATAGAATCTTACCTGCGCAGGTAAGACACCCAAAGAAGAGGCCGACGCCCTAGGGAGGGAGGGACGCTATTAAACAAGCACTCCCCCTCACATCTTGTTTTACGGCACGTTGCAAAAATCAAAATGGCGGCTCGATATTGTCACTCTTGGAATATTTTGGACAGAAAGTAGCTCATAACATCTCTACGGGGGACTTTTATGATAAACAAGCGACACCAGATTGAAAGAGGATAATTCAAGCTTGGACTGCAGCTGCAAAGTTGGTGAGTTTAACGTCATTTAAGACCAGGAGATCACAAACCAAAAAACATGCATAGGAAGTTGATGGAGGTTATTGCAACTCTGGATTCAGCCCATTGTAAAAAAAATCTAGAGTTGCAAATTGCGGCTACATGTGACATTGACATTTTTCTTGCCTTATATAGGATGTTAATAGAATGGTCACATATTATGCTAATAACTCAAATTTCCCACAGGAGTTGAATTTCAAACTTTTAGTACATGTTATTAGACACCTTTAGAAACACATTGGTGAAGAAATTTCTTGGTAAAAATTTAGTTCCCAGATTTTCATAGGTTTCTCTTACTATTATTTGATACACAATGGCCCTGATTGAAGGTAGCATTCAGATAACTAGTACAGTATATTATAATAAACATACACATATGGATTCTGGGTAGACTTGAATGCCCACACAGCTACCATAATCTTCATGACAGGCTATTGGCTACAACTCAAGCCCATTTGATCTTAAAACATGTGTAAAAAGGACAATAAAATGAAGGCAGTGTCAGTTTCAGTGTTCTCTAAGCTTCACACGCACACACAGGGATGCATGCACACAGATGGACAATAAAAGCCAATGATAAACGGTTGATACTTTAGGGATGGTGTTTTATGACAGCTATAAATAACACACACACACACACACACACACACACACACACACACACACACACAAATCAGTTGCCCCACAATGTTGAGGGTGAATGGTTACATTAGACAAATGTACATACCTTAATGCTACATGTGGGTTAACAGCCATTCATAGATGTATTTATGACACATACATCAGAGTACACTGTGTTTTGTGAGACTGCACAGTGACAAGCCAACAAACTAAGATTTACATCAAAATGAGACAGAAAATGTAGGGGTGAGGGTGGGTCAAGGCTTTACCATCCAGCATGGGTCAACAATGAGCCCATCGACAACAGAGACATCAGAATGTACATGACTCTGACCCCAGTCCAACTCTGTAGCCCCATTTACACTTTGTTGTGCAACGGTGAAATACATTGTGGTACAACAAAGTAAAAATCAGGGTTAACTTTTCCATCCTTGTCACTTGAGCCAAAGGGGATATGACTCAAGATGTTCTCTGAAAAGGGCCATATTACAGCCCAGGTTGGTCTGACATGCCTAGGGATGTGCAACTGCAGACAAAACTGCTCGCCCCAATTCCAACTCGCCCCAAACGACGAAGATTGGTCGCCCCGACCGGGAAGAACGGTCGCCGCAAAGCCCGGCGTAGTCGCCCCCAAAAGTCCGGAAAAGTCGCCCCCAAAAGTCCGGAAAAGTCGCCCCCAAAAGTCCGGACAAGTCGCCCCGTAAAACCGGTGTATTTTCAAGGGAACAGGAGAAAGAGAGAGATTTTTACATGTACTATATTTTCAACAGTACTTTGAGATTTTTCCTGTACTTTTAAACAGAGAGAGACTTTTAGACAGACATTCAGATTCATGCATCAGGTGATGCATGAACCATACCATATGCATATGGTAATCCATGGCTTTCCAGGATTTCCAGAACAATGGAGCCATTCATTATCCATGCATCATTTGACCAACAACAACAAACTGGTTCTAAATGTTCTCCAGAACAATGGAGCCATTCATTACCCATGCATCATTTGACCAACAACAACAACAACAAACTGGTTCTGTTCCAATATGAGAAATAAGGTAAACTAAACATGAAATAAACATGGGGCGAGATATCCATGCTTTGGGGCGAGATATCCACACTGTGGGGCGAGATATCCACGCTTTGGGGCGAGCTATCCACGGCTTTGGGGCGAGCAGTCTTCACTTTTCGAAATTCCGGGGCGGTCATTCTTCACTTTTCGCGGGGGCGAGTTGGAAAAGGGGCAGGCGTGCCTGTTACCTGCCGACAGACTAAAGTCTGATTTATACTTCCATCTATAAACACATTGCGCTGCGACGCTCTGCAAGCTTGTAGATCAGCTATCTACCGTATATGATAACGTCACACAATTAAGTACAAATCAGGCTCAAGGAGGAAGCGTTTGGCACTGGTTGGGTAGACTTGATAGAGATAAAAGAAAAAAAAAAGACGAATAGAGTGGTTATGATACAGAACATGGAGATGCTGAACCCATATGAAAAATAAAAATAAAACACCAAACCCCACAGTTCCACACCTGTAAATAGTATTAGATAAAAACTCTGGAAACAGAACGGTAATTACAGGGTCTCAATGTACAATATATGTCAGCTGCGTGTAG
Source organism: Protomyctophum bolini (assembly GCF_963924005.1). NCBI lineage: Eukaryota > Metazoa > Chordata > Actinopteri > Myctophiformes > Myctophidae > Protomyctophum > Protomyctophum bolini. Next base: position 34,210,629 of record NC_137862.1, read on the forward strand.
AAAACAGATGCATTCAGTTGATTAATTAAAAAATATAATATATTTATATGCACATTCTTTTTGTGCAGAGGCTAAACACTTGTTTGGTATTAAAATGTGCACACCTATAGGTATATCTATTTTGTTGTCTTTAAATATCATTATTATGATTTACACTGCCTACTTAGGAACTTTCGTCTCCAGAGAAAATTATTTAATAAGGTGATAGAGGAACTAGGCAGGTAATGCTGCCTGCCCTTTCATAAAATATTTTATAGTGGAATGCCTAGAGTTCATACAGATAAAAATAGAGAGCTATTAGTTTTAAACCTGCCTCATGGCACATCTTAAACATATCAACAAAACAGAAGTGAAAGTGACACCCTGGATCCCTTCTTTACACACTGGCCTAGTTATGGGTTTGGCAAAAAAAGGAGGAAAAAAGGGGGGAAAGGGGGTCCATTTGTCTTTAACCTCAGTGTCTGCAAGTTGACTGAAATGAAGATGTCTCGTTGTAGTACTGTACTGTTGGTTTAAAAACAATGCAGACAAAATAGCATTTTCCTAATATACTGGTACATGAACTACCACGGAAATTTCATTTTACGATAATGTTGTCCTGCTGCAAACTCTTCCTAGTGACAATCAAGAAAAGCATTTCTCCAGTGAGGTTGTTAAAAGGTGATGCAAAAAGTTGCAAAGAGTGGCAGAAAGACTTTTCTCTGGCACAGAGGGCGATTCAATTGCTTCAATTTGTGACGTAGTCAAGTTGTTCGTACAAAGATTAAAAACTACTTCAGTCACCCAGTTTTTACTTTTCTTTGATTTAAAAGCGTATTTAACAATAATTACATAAATTCTTGCAAAATAATTATTTGTCTTTGCGTGAATCCTGAGTAACCTTTAAAAAATAGTTATAATCAAAATGAAAATGAGGAATCCCTTCATTGAAACAGCACTCCTGATCTGAATGCAACATGTTAAACACCAGAGGATATTTCACTGATTAAAAACAAAACATTTCTGAAAAAACAAACGCATATACATTCATACAGGTAACATACTAACAATATGCACATACAGTATACTCCCTTAACCCTTCACTCGTGTGCGCACGCGCGCGCACGCACACACACACACACACACACACACACACACACACACACACACACACACACACACACACACACACACAGAAGCAAACAGAGTAAAATAATCAAACATAAAAGGCAGGTGGTACACATGAATAAAGGCATCAAAAATGATGCAGATATAATGCTATTAATCAGTCAACATTACAACAATGTCTCTGTGACTGAGTCAATGATACAGTGTTTCGTGTCGCCAGCAAGTGGAGAGAACTACACTCAAGCCCAGGCTCTGGGCCTATATGGACTCAGTAAAGGTTCAGACAGGCACATTTGATATATATGTCTAGAATATACCTGACGTTGATCGTCTTTTCATGTTTCAACTGTTCACTTTGGTTACGGGTGTTGCTCGTTTGATTTGCTTCCCATCCAGCTTTCATCATTTTTAAATTGTTTTTTTTGTTTCCGTTTTGTACCTAAGGGAGAGTCAGAGCTAATTCATACTTCGCTGTATGAATACTTCGCTGTACGACTGTGACGCTCACAGTCACACGCTGAAGCGTAAATAAGCCATTGAGCGCTTTGCGTTCAAGGCAGCATTAGAGCCATATCACAGAGGAGGGCGAGTCCGTCTCTTCCTCTGGTCCTCTGCACCAGCCTCCTCAGTCCTGGTGGTGGGTGTGGGGGTGGGTGGGTGTGTGTGTGTGGGGGGGGGGGCTTGGTTTTGTCTGGGTGCACTGGACTCTCCATGGGATGAAAGTGCATAGGAGTGGAGCTCCCACCATTGCAGCAAAGGATCCGCTCACAGTAGTAAGGCCTTTTTTTTCTTCTTTCTTTTTTTCTCAAAAATAATGTGACTGCGTAAGCATCTGAGTGTTAGTTAGCACAGTGACATTTTCTAAATGTGTGTATTGTATTTGCGTGTGTGTGTGTGTGTGTGTGTGTGTGTGTGTGTGTGTGTGTGTGTGTGCGTGTACGTGTGTGCCTGCGTGCGTGCGTGCTAGCAAATTATGTTATGTGCGTGTTTATAAATTCTCTGTGTTCACGTGTGTTTCTCTATCCTCATGTCTGTCTGTGTGGGTGGTTGCAGTCCCCCCCCCCCCAAAAAAAACCCCACCCCTCCCTCTACCCAGGCCTCCTGGTTCTCCTTCTGTCCCGTGTGGTCGCGTCGTCCTCCTGCTACTGGCGCTCCTCAACTTCTTCCTCTTCCTGGATGACCTGGATGTCATCGGATGGCGAGGTGGGCAGGCTGGCTGGCGGGCTGTCCACTTGATGCTGCTCCTTGCTCTTCTCCTCCTCCTCGATGGTGTGCTTCCACACCTTGTGGTTGTCAGTCAGGTGCTGCATGATGTTGCAGTACAGCCGCCGCTGGCCCTTCCTCCGTTCTGGAGCAACACAGAGAGAATACGGCTCGTTCTCTATAGAGGGTATGCGCATGCATAAAGTGAGTGGCAAATCGAGTGGCAAAGTGAGTTTAACATTGTTTAACGTTGTTTAATGCAAGCATATTGGACTTTTCTGTTTGGATGTATGGGCTGTCAAGGCCGGAAAGTAGTTTTTTGACACTCAGTGGGCATTACCGCATAACTTCCGGGTTTGATGATGATGTCACGCGCATACCCTCTATTGCAGCCAATGCCCAACCTGTGGGCTGGGGCCTACTGGTGTGCCACATAAGTATATTGCAAGTGAATAATTGGCAAAACACAATTAAACATTAAACTTTAAACACTCTTATTGCCCTTGACACTATTGATGTAATGAATCAAAATATCCCTCATTACCCTTGATGTAAATGACATAATTGTTTTATTCCCTATAATCGGGGGCTTAATGTAGCAACTTTTGGCTAATTTGGCTAACGGCCGATGTAATCTACCTAAAACCGGCTCACGCACGCATGCGTGCAGTCTTTATGTGCTGCGTAATATGCGATATTCGGGGCTTGATTAGAGCTTAAATTGACTTAGTTATTAAAATAAACGATGATCGCTTAGCATCCCGGACAGATGACTGTAACAGTGCAGAAAGCTAGCGGATGTTGTGATCCAATCCAATCCAATCCACTTTATTTATATAGCACGTTTCAAAACTCAGAGTTTACAAAGTGCTGTACAGGAGAAAAATAAAAACAAGTGCACTAAAGCTACCACACAGAAAAACAACAGCGAGAAAACAAAGTAAAAACAGTGACAACAACTGAGACACGTTACAGAAAAACAACAGAAAAACAACAGCATCACAGTGAGAGAAAACATATACAAGGACCGAAGGAACTCAAGCGGGGTTAAAAGCCAAGGTAAAGAGGTGGGTCTTTACTCTTTAGACGAGATTTAAAGGTCTCAATTTGACGTGGGAGGGGAGTGCGTTCCATAGTTTGGGGGCTACAACAGAAAAGGCTCGGTCACCTCTGGACTTTAAGCGGGTCTTCTTTGTGACCCTGAGGTTTAGCTGGCCCTCAGACTGCAGTGACCTAGGAGGAGTATAAACCTCAATAAGGTCAGACAAATCAAGAGGAGCCAGACCATTTATAGATTTAAAGACAAATAATTAAAATCCACTCTGAAGTGGACAGGGAGCCAATGAAGGGAGGCCAAGACAGGTGTGATATGCTCACGTCTGCGAGTACCTGTGAGTAGACGAGCGGCTGAGTTTTGGACTAGCTGGAGTCGAGCAAGGGAGGCTTGGTTTAAACCAGCATACAAGGCATTACAGTAGTCCAACCGCGTAGATATAAAGGCATGGATAACCCGCTCAAAATCGCTAAAAGATAGCACAGACTTGATTTTGGCCAGCAGCCTCAGATGATAGAAACTAGAGCTAACTACCGCATTGACCTGTTTGTCAAGTTTAAGGGCACTGTCTAGTTTGACGCCAAGGTTTGAGACCACAGGTTTCACATAATGGCTGCAGGGAACTTAGGTCAGTGGGAACGATACCAGGACCGCTAGGTCCAAACACTATAACCTCCGTGATCCGTTTAACCGGAAATTACATCGCCAGATTCGCTCTAGTCGGTCAAAATGGGCATAATGGTAGCACCACCATCAGGACTGAGTGTCTAATACCATGAAAATGAGATAGTGTACATCACAGATTTTTCTATTGGCATTAAAATGATGAATTAAAAATATGAATAGTGCAGGTAGAAGGCACAATCCACTGTTGATTAGGGTGGCCATAAGAGGATTAATATAAAAATAAATGTGTAAGAAATATTATGGTATTTTCAGGGTCGTCCTATAGGTTTTATGATGGCTTTTGACCAAAGATGTGTGAGTTCCAGTAATCTAGAATACATTAATAGAATCAATTGATAACCGCTTCTCGATTATTCTATTCACCAGTAAAAAGTTACAAAAAAGAAAAGAAAAAAACATTAAAAAAGTAGATTTAAAAATAAAATTAAAAGGGCATTTGTTGGACAAAGACATCTTCATTTGGAATCTTGTCTGTCTGAATGTGCAGCAGAGATTTGGTGTGATGAATGCCAGACGCCAACCATTCATTGATCCAAGCTGCTCCCTGCTCCTTGTGGTTGCCTACTGCATTGCCTTCGTCATCTGGGTCCACAGACGGAATAAACACTGACGAACCAGAACAGATATTTGCAGCCCTAATAATAATAATATCTCTTACTTGGTGCCAGCTCTTCCTCCAGCTCATCCTCATCAGTCTCTGTGTCCACCGGTGCCTCCTCCTCGTCCTCCTCTGACCCCTCCTCATTGATCCAGTACCCGGGCAGCAGACCTGCCGCGTCGTAGGAGTTACACAGCGGCCCCACGATGTGGGTGATGAAGGACTCCTGGAGCTTGGCCAGCTGCGGAGACGCCCTGTCCATGAAGGGGCTGACGGGTAATCCCAGGCTCGCTTCGTCGTCTCCCTGGAGCACCGCGTGTACACAACGTTACAGTTAATTTGTTCGACACCAGTGGTTCTCAAGTTTGTAGTTCAACGAACCCCACCCCCCCATAACTCAAGAGTGTGCAAATGGAACCAATTTGTACACTCAGAGTTACAGACCTGCAACGGTCCCAGGTGTCCCAGGAATTGCCAACAATGTTTCTTTATAACATAGTATATTTTGGGCCTCCATCTTGCGCCACCCCCACGTATTTGCCATTTTTTACTATTTTGAAAAACATTTAAAAATAGTTCAACTAGCCGATCTACATCGAGACATTGTGAGCTTGTAGATCGGCTATTTGAACTATTTAAAGGGTTTTTTTTAAATAGTAAAAAATTGCAAATTAGTTTAGGGATAAGGGTTAAGGGGTGGTGCAAGATATAGCCCTTAATGTACTGTATTCATATAGTATTTGTGTGAAATGATAGATCATCACAGATATATTACTCAGGACAGAACGCTGATCTCCAATAACTAACGTGAGCTCTTAGTGCAGTGACTCAGGCTCTTTGGGAATACAAATCAAAACAAAGCATAATGACCCAATACCTAATGCATGGCAGCTTGTAATGAAAATCTGCTATGTTGAATTAATCTCACCACAGGCAGATACAAATGTATGGAATATATATTTATATTTATTATGGAAGAAATGTTCCTTTTCACAGTCAACACAAATCTTTGGAGGAAGTATTTTGTAGCCTGAACTCGCAGCAAACATTAGCGCGATTAAAGAAGAGTTATTCCAGCCATACTGTGTGTCTGTGTGTATGTGTATATATATATATATATATATACACAGTGTATATATATATATACAGTGTGTGTGTATATATATATACATATATATATATATATATTATTATTTTTATATTTTGCTGTCAGGCTTTAGGCTAGGTGCCATATATTTTTTCCCCAGTTGTAAAACATAAATCAAACACCTCCTCTGAGATTACTCTTTTGATCATTTATTGTGATAATGATGATGATGAACGTCGTACCTGCTCATAAAATTCATTGACGATGCCCTCCGTCCACTTCAGGTGCAGATCTCGCACTTTGGCTGGTCCGTTGATGTCTGCCAGCTTAATGCAGACTTGGCACACCAACAGCCTGTCATTTTCATTAGTCCAGTCGATCCCTGGACTGTTTACATCATTCACCTGTTTAAAACGACAAATATGGTCTGGTCACAATGGGTTAACGGATTACCATCACCCATGGTCTCGACCACCTTTATCACACACTAAAAATCTACTGCGACTAAAATGCACATTATCAGTTCTATTGGTTGCTGATGTGAATCTAAAGTCATGCTTAATTTATAATCTGCCGCATGGATGGGATGGTATTTGCCAGGTGATGAGCGGTGCCTGGTTTCCTCCAGACCGAAGCCTCTCCTCAATAAAAGGCACATGACAGCCGGGCGTCACAGCATGCTTGGAGTTTGCCAAAAGGCACATAAACGACTCTCAGACCATTATTAACAAGATTCTCTGGTCTGATGAAACCAAAATAGAGCTTTTTGGCCTGAATGCCAAGCATTACGTCTGGAGGAAACCAGACACCGCTCATCACCTGGCAAATACCATCCCTATGGTGAAGCATGGTGGTGGCAGCATCATGCTGTGGGGATGTTTTTCAACGGCAGGAACTGGGAGACTTGTCAGGATAGAGGGAAAGATGAATGGAGCAGTGTACAGAGACATTCTGGTTGAAAACCTGCTCCAGAGTGCTCAGGACCTCCGACTTGGTCAACGATTCACCTTCCAACAGGACAACGACCCCAAGCACACAGCTAAGATAACGAAGGATTGGTTTAAGGACAACTCTATGAAAGTTATTGAGTGGCGCAGCCATAGCACAGACTTGAACCCCATTGAGCATCTCTGGAAGGACCTGAAAATAGCTGTGCAGCGACGCTCCCCGTCTAACCTGACAGAGCTTGAGAGGATCTGCAGAGAAAAAGGGGGAAAATACCCCAAATTCAAGTGTGCCAAGCTTGTAGGATCATTCCCAAAAAGTCTTAAGGCTGTAATTTCTGCCAAAGGTGCCTCAACTTAGTACTAAGTCAAGAGTGTGAATACTGTACTTATGTACAATAACATGTGTTTTTCCAGTTTCTTATTTTTAATAAATTAACAAAATATTTGAAAAAAAACTTTTTTCACTTCATCATTATGGGGTATTGTGTGTAGATTGATGAGGAAAAAAACGAATTGAATCCATTTTGAAATGAGGCTGTAACAAAACAAAATGTGGTAAAAGTGAAGGGGTGTGAATACTTTCCGGATGCACTGTATAATCGCAAGCACAAGCTTGTAGATGGCTATTTTCGGTGAGACACCCTCATAGTGTCTTAGTATAAATCAGGCTTCACTCAATCAACACAGAGGTGTATATATATATTTAGTGCCAAAATTATCATTTGAGATCTCATCAATAGATTTGTTTAATTATATTATGGTCACAGACCTTGGCATTGAACTCAGCCAGGAAGTCAAAGTGCTTCTTGAGATCGGTGGCCAGTATGGCCTCGATGACCAGGAATCGAAAACGCTTGAACTCCACATGGTCCAGGTTGACCAGGAAGTTGAATTCGGGCCGGGACAAGAAGAGGCTCCACGCAGACGCGGCGTGGTGGTTCTCCAGCACCGAGCGGTCGTTGTACAGCACCGCCTAGAGACACAAGACACACAGTGAGGCTTTCTATGAGTGGTCGTTGTACAGCAGCGACTAGAGACACAAGACACACAGTGAGGTTTCTATGAGTGGTCGTTGTACAGCAGCGCCTAGAGACACAAGACACACAGTGAGGCTTTCTATGAGTGGTCGTTGTACAGCAGCGCCTAGAGACACACTGTGAGGCTTTCTATGAGTGGTCGTTGTACAGCAGCGCCTAGAGACACAAGACACACAGTGAGGCTTTCTATGAGTGGTCGTTGTACAGCACCGCCTAGAGACACACAGTGAGGCTTTCTATGAGTGGTCGTTGTACAGCAGCGCCTAGAGACACACTGTGAGGCTTTCTATGAGTGGTCGTTGTACAGCACCGCCTAGAGACACAAGACACACAGTGAGGTTTCTATGAGTGGTCGTTGTACAGCACCGCCTAGAGACACAAGACACACAGTGAGGTTTCTATGAGTGGTCGTTGTACAGCAGCGCCTAGAGACACACAGTGAGGTTTCTATGAGTGGTCGTTGTACAGCACCGCCTAGAGACACAAGACACACAGTGAGGCTTTCTATGAGTGGTCGTTGTACAGCAGCGCCTAGAGACACAAGACACACAGTGAGGCTTTCTATGAGCGGTCGTTGTACAGCAGCGCCTAGAGACACACAGTGAGGCTTTCTAAACACATTATACACATATGGTGCAAACTGTAATTGTACAAATACCATATAAGTATATCAACTGTCAGGTGGAAACCTTTATGTGCAAAACCATGACTTTTCAGTAAAGAAAAGGAAAAAACTATCTGTTTTACAATGGATCCAATGTAGTTGTTATAAGCTCTTCTTGTAATACTTTTCAATTAAAAGTTAAAAGAATAGATAAACGCCTGCAGAGATCCGTTTCCCAGACATAACTCTTGTCAACATCATCGACAATCAATAAGTTCAGGGTTCCCTCTACCTTCACGTAACCTTTTTTCCTGGGAGTTTTACACAACCCAGACAGGGTCGGTACTATCACTGGATGTGTTGTGAAAATACAATATTTAAACAGGGGCATACAGTTAACCTTTCACCTTTGTTTTACTTGTTTTACACAGTCAGAGACCAATTTTCAAACAAGGTCTAAAGAAAGAGTTATTCTATATTTACTGTGGCTGGAATAAGTCATGACTCATGAGTCATGACTCTGAAGAAGATCGCAAGATCGAAACGCCAGTCATTACTATTTATACTAGCACCTGAATAAAAAGGCTCAAACTATCCATATCTCGCTTTCATATCGTTGCTGTCGGGTAGAAATCTCCTTACTCCATATTCTAATTTTAGTTATTTGTAAATGAATGCCCTACTTGATCATACTACAGCGTCACACAAAAGCATCAAAAGTGCTGCATTTAACCCATTCTGACCTGAGATCAGATTCATACGAGGTTTCCACGGGACACACACTGGTCTGATTAACCCATTCTGACCAGAGATCAGATTCTAAAAATGTCAGTCGTTCTTCGAATTTTTCAAAAATAGCAGACCTACAAGCTCGTATCGCGCCACTCGGTGGCGCGATATGAGCTTGTAGATCTGCTATTTTTCAATAGCTAAAGCATAACATGATGCCAACACCAAAATGGGTGCCCGGTCAGAATGGGTTAGAGCTTGCAGATCTGCTATCTTGCAACTTTTGAATTTGAATTCTGTAAAGTAAACGTTTTGGATGTTATTATATCCAAAACTGTAACTTTCCAGGATTCCTCATATTATGATGTTTCCACCCAACAGAGAAGACATGTACAGTAAGCCAAAGAATATAAATCTTTCCCTCCGGGGATTAGGACGAAAACATTGGCACAAATGATTTCTTGACTCATGTTATGAAACGCAGCATACGTACACAACGCAACAAATATTCAATTAACCCCAAATGTTAATCACCTGTTGAGGGACTTTTACTCAACGCAGCGCCTAAAGCATGACTTTTTGGCAAATCTTAAACTGTACAGTATGTTGCAGAAACATAGAGTAGATATACTGTACATTTCTTACCAAATCCACTGCAAATTAATTACACATTTTCTCCGGAGTGTAATAGGTGTGCACAATTTGTGGGAGTGGAATTTTTTAATCGCTCTACACCATCGTATGACAAAGCATAAATAGGGCTTAACCCATTTAGGCCTGACATCGAAATAAATAAAAAGTCTTCTGAAAGAATATATATTAAAAGATTTGTGCCACATTTTCACGAATTAAAAAAAATAGCAGACATATAAGCTCGTAGCGCGCTATGAGCTTGTAGATCTGCTATTTTTCAATAGCTAATGTATAACATAATGCTTAGTTAAAACACCAAAACGGGTTCCCGACTGGTCATAGAAATCTACAGCAACGTGCAGTATCTTGTATGTTACCTGAGGTGCATTAGTGGCTACAAGAAAGGCGTTTGTGCGACCAGGGTGGTCATAGTCGTGCATTGCTGCTGCTACATAGAGGGCCATAAGCTCCAGGGCAGGGACGTTCCAGGCCAGGCAGCCATAGCTGTCATCCGAAATAGAGGAGCTCTTGGAGGAGGCATAGGATATCCTGCCTGGAGATATTCCACTATCTGAATCTGGCACAAAACACAACACACAGGCTCCGGGTCAGTAACTGGAAATTTTGAAAAAGTGACAGGCCAAGCCTTCCCTTGCAAACTTCACCCTGGTCAGGAAAAGAGAAAATCGAATTAGTGATCCACTGCATAAGAAATTAAACAAAAACAGTCAGAGAGATGAGAGATTGTAGATAGAGATCTCCCCAGCTCCTCATTGAGTGGTGCTAACCACGCCAATAGACAGCAATGTGTGTTCCTGGCTGGGTCCCTGGCTGTGTCCCTGACTCCCTGGCTGTGTCCCTGGGTCCGAGCACAGAAATAGCGTTCTAGGTGGGGTTGGCGAAAGGGCCTTTCTGTGTGGAGTTTGCATGTTCTCCCCGTGTCCCCTAGGGTAGGTACCCTCACAAAAAACATGCAGTAATCCTGGGCTCTAATCTATCTCCCCCTGGCCTGATGGATGGGAAAGGAACTGGTCGGAATAACATGTTCCTCGCACTACGTCCAGCCGCGGAAACTCTCCTGTCTCCTCTGTCAGGTGAAAAGAAGCTCATGCACCCCCCCCCCCAGGTTGGCAGAGGAAGAGTAGCACCCAGGATTACATTACATAAATGACACTGGGTGAAAAAAATGGGTTGCAAAATCGTGGGATAAAAATAAATAAAATAAAAGCAGTTTTTTTGTTTCTGATTTTGTGGGTTGGAAAATTACAGATTACATTTATTTATTTTTCCAGGGTTGTTTTGTGCGTGCAAAAAAAAACAAAAAAAAAACAGGAATACACTGTACCAAATACTATATACAATATGATATACCGTATATTATCATTTCACACAAAAAGGTGAGCTCGGGAGGCGCAGTGGTAAAGTCCCTGCCCACCACCACTGAGGTTCCAATCCACTGTGGTGCATCCGGCTTTGACAATAACAAATACTACTCACTACACAGCTTTCACACCTACATTTTCAGTGGGTATTGCATAAATGGATGGGGCATGCAGTGTTCCTGAGTAGAGTTAGTACTACTACTACTGTACAACATCTATAATAAGTATCATTACATATTGAATAACATGCATTTACTCCCCCCATATTTTGTTATACTGTATTGCTTCCCTGTAAGCAGAACTCTTAACTACAGAGCCTCATGTAGCAGCCGGTCTCGTCTCGGTCTCGAGTCCGGTCTCGGTCTCCCCGGTACCTTATCACTGCACACACACATACACGCATGTGTGCGCACACACATACACAGGGCACAGCAGCGCAGCACAGTACAGTACAGTACAGTACAGTACAGTACAGTACAGTACAGTACAGTACAGTACAGTACAGTACAGTACAGTACAGTACAGTACAGTACAGTAAAGAAGAGAGCAGAACAGAGGAGTGGAGCACAGTGGAGTAGTACAGTACACAGGAGTACAGTACAGTGGAGTACAAGCAAAACAAACAATAAGGCCACTCAGCCAGGTTGCCAAGTTTGCACTTTCCAAGCAACTGGATATATGAAAACATCATGGGTTGCCATGTTTGCTTTACCAAATAAAAAAAACAGACGGTTATGCCACCGCATGGGCCGACAGCTATATTGTTAAGAGTAACGGAGTGCAGCTGACGCACCTGCTTGCTCTCGCAAGGTTTTCTGTACTTAATGGTCGGTCTCGACTCGGACTCGACCCCCTCCCACACTTGGTCTTTAATTGGGCTCACCCCCCCTCAAACTTGGTCTTGACTTGGACTCGCCGACTCGCTTTAGGTGGTCTCGACTACAACACTACTTGACTAGTATCCATTGGATTTAACAATATTTTAAGATTAAAATGGTTGACATGCTGACATGTTGGTCGAGGTACGCTCCTCCTCACCCTACAAAACATGTTTCTACATAGAATGTTACCGTTTGCAATCCTAAAACTCGGAATAGAGACAGCAATGGGTTCCCTCACCAGACGTCCAATGCTTTCCCATGGGATTTTAATGTACACAGAAAATATAGTAGTAGTTAACATCAGCCCAAGAGTTTTGTTCTCAATCTTGTATTCTGAAGCTGAAAGTATGTTTTGTGATGTTAATAGAACAATCAATGGTCAGTAAATCATGAAACATGTGCTATATGTGAATATTATCTTAGGCAAAATGTATCATCGGGAAAGTGTGGTGGGAAGCCATGGTGGTTGGAACTTCTGCGTTGGCCTACAATAAAACACATCATTCCGTCATGTGATGATTAACAGCAAACATTGATAAACGTATAAATGAGTTTACATGTATCCGAGTTCAGATTACCTGTGTCACTTCCCGTCACATGTTCATTGTGGATCTGCTGGAACCCAGGGATCGGTCGAGTGGTCAGGTACCAGACAGCATGGAGCACATCAGTAGCATGGACCCGGTTATGATCTGCCAATTTACAAATATAATATTTGTAGACTAAATGTTATCACATAACCAGCCTATATTTCTCATGGGTAAGGACTAAGGAGAGTGTGATAATCTTCTGTCGATTGATCATCTGAAATATCTTTACTTTTGTGGGTTATGTGGCAGCTGACCAATAAGCACAAGCTAAACAAACCTGTATCGTTCCTGGAGATTGATTGGCTCAGAAAATTAATGTTTTAACAGCTAACTATGCACTTCCTCTAATATTTAATTAACAGTTGTGTGTCCGCAGTGGAAGAAGTTCGACCTGATAAACTCATCTAAGATCCATAAACAAAGTCAAGGATTCTTATGTCTAGCCTGGCTAATAAGCCAGACGCGAATTAGCCGTTGGTAAAACAAAATGCTGACCGTGTGAGATTAGTCTGGCTTGTTAGCCAGGCTAACTTATATCATCAACATTATACATTGAATGTCTCTGTTAGCAGTGGAAGAGCTTTCAGAGCATTGCAAATACAGCTGGATCCATTTCAAAACCAATTTACAATCTATGAATGTTGTACACAGTGACTATGTACAGTACAACTAGCAATGTATTCCATTGGTGATGTCATTATTCAGCAGTTTCTGTCCAACTGTCTATTCCTGTATAGATATAGGTATGGTATATTTTATTTATAAAGCGCCTTTCAAAACAAATGTCACAAGGTGCTGTACAATAAATAAAATGAAATAAAACAAGAGCAACACATAGATCAACAATAAGATAATACAAGATATGGTATAGTAGCCTATGTAAATATCTGAAGTTGTCCCTTATCTGTTCACCTTACATGGTAAATGACCATGTCAAAAATGGACAACATTGGTCACCAAACATAATATATATGAACCTTTATTGAGAAAAGGATATCCCCTTGAGATGTATCATCTCGTTTTCGAGGGGGTCCAGCAACATACAGCAAATACAAGACAATACAAGTACATTCATACATAATCGAGGACAAAACAAACAAAGCTCTCCTAAAACTAGCCGCTCCCATCACACCTATTCACCCGCAACATTGTATCAATAAGTCAATATAGTAATGATACAAATATACAAGATGATGAACCTACACCGGAAGAACAACAGGCCGAGAATGCATTAACAACATTGTCAATACACCGTGACCGAGTACAAACATGCACTTGAAAATAGTAAATAGTAGATAGTAAGTAGTAAATAGTAAATTTGCTGCATGATGTAAGGAAAGAGAGAACAATCAGAACAATCGGAGGCATTTAGAAATAGGAGCATGGTGTTTGGAGATGAGTAATGATAGACACTTTAAACATATTGAAGGAATTAATGGATCTGAGGGAACTGGGGAGATTGTTCCAGTCGACAGGAGCTTTAAATTTAAAAGCATGCCGACCAACTACTTTTCTGATGTTGGTGGGGACTATAAGGTAAAGATGGTCTGTGTGCCTCAGGTTGTATGGTGAGCTGAAGGGACGAAGATATTGTTTTAGATATTCTGGGTAATTAAAGTATATGCATTTAAAGATAAATAATAGCCAGTGAGAGTGTCTTCGAGCTTTTGAGCAGTTGAGGGACTCATACATGGTACAATGGTGGGTCATATAGGGACACCTCAGTATAAATCTATATGTTACGTTGAGGAGATAGAGGTGTGTATCGGAGGTATTTTGGTAAACAATGTCAGCATAGTCTAAGATAGGGAGAATAAGTTGCGAGATGATTATTTTCCTGACCTGAAGGGTGAAGCAGTTAATTGATCGATAGAGAACTTTCAGGCTGAAATTTACTTTCTGGATAACAGAGGTGATGTGAGGCTTGAATGTGAGTAACAGTTTGATAGATTTCACAGCTGAGAAGAGACCAAACCCCAGAGTTCTGGGGGCTGGTCAATATACAGTATGGTGATAGGTGTCTAGGGATCATCCATCCACCTTATTGATACTGCTTATCAATTCCACAAAATCGATCCTATTCTATTGTTTGGTGGAAAAGTAAAAGGAATGAACGACAAGACAATAAATATTTCAAAGAACTGGTGTTACTTTTATTAATTTCCGTCTTATTTATTTATTTGGAAATACTGTAGTGCACACACACACACACACACACACACACACACACGTGACCAAATTTGACTGAGGGATTGCAATTGGAGTTTTTCGTGCGTGTTGCTAGTATATACAGTATATATAGCTAAAATGACACAGATGCTTTCTCGGTTTTAATGGTTCATCTAGCAGAGGAAGGGCGTCTTGCTTTTCCCACCACCACAGGACAGGGTCTTTTCTGCCCTAGAGATCGGAGGTACTAGTAATGATAAATCTCTTGGCGAAGTCTACGTGGTGTTCAAGTATTTCGGTACGTAGCTCTTGCAAACAATTCCTCTCAGCCGATCTTCTTAGGTTGTCAGTGGCGTGACTGTCACCACAGGACTCTGGGCCGTGTCACTGTGGGTTGGGAACTCTTCTGCCACCGTAGCACTGGCTGCTTCATACATGCGCTCTAAAAACGTTCCAGGTGGACTCCTAGCTTTGGCCCAACGCAGTCCTGGACGTTGTCCTCCTAGTATAGCGTTCAGAGAGGTCAGTCCAAACCTTCTGTTTAATGCCAGACACAAACAAATTCCTTCCAGAACTGTGACACACGGTGTTCATGAATTTCATCCCCATGATGAACTCCTCTGCTCTGGTGAAGTCCTCCTCTGGGATCCTATCCAGTTTGTCTCTCTGCATCAGCCTTCTTAGCCGTGGGTGTAATGCTGCAATTTGGAAAGCTGGATGCTGGGGAATCTCTCAAGCATCAAGAAGAGAGTTCAATCTGGTTTTGACATCCAGTATCATGGTGTGCTGAGGAAGTTTGAAGAGCTGCTTTTTCTCTTTCAGCACAGTCTTGGCCATTGTAGATCGCTTCATCCACACAATGACCATTCTTATTTTTTACTGCCTGTTGGATCACTGTGGCCATGTTGTATACTTTCTGCACTGTCAAGTTTGAGGATGTCCAGCTTCTTACAAGCAACTGCAATGTTGGATGTCGCAATCGCAAACTCCTAGCACCTCTCCAATCTCAACTGCCACCATTTCATCCGTTTGTGGCAAGCAGACAGCTTTGGTCTGAGAACCTTTTGATGACGTCTGCTTTGGCTGCTGTAATGTGCTGGGATGGAGTGGTACCGCGCTAAGCTAGTCCATCCATCACATATAATGGCTACCATGGCCACAGTTGCAAGCTGTGATCACTTTATGCCTCTGTGTTGGACAGAACGGTCATGCAGGGAGGGGTGTAACTTAGATTGAGGGCCTTGGTCATCTCCCTAAATCATAGTAATTCAACAATTGCAAAGGCATGCAACCCCTTCACCACAAACTTTGTGACAGCCCTGTGACACTCATCCGCTTTATCAGATGGCATCCTCGAGGCAGTGGCTGTGTGGTATTGCATGCTGGGGAGACCTTGTGCCATCTAAAATTAAATGCTTCAGTTTTGAAAAGTGCAGCCAAACCTTTTCACCGGTTCCTCTCCAAACATGTAATTAAATGATTGCAGCGACATGCAAGCCATTAAATTCCTCTTACTTGTTGTACTAGTAGTTGGCAGGCAAGTCAACAAAAGTCAAACATTATTAGAACGTTATTGTGCCAGTGATTTGATTTCAATGACATCTTCTCTCGACATTAAGACCCCTTAAAATCGATAAGAGACCTAGCCAAAACCTTGTGTATTTCATGTTCTCAATAACTTTGGAATCGGTTCTGTAATGGAACCGGTACTCGATCCCCATATCTTCTTTGATTTTAAATATCGTAATATCATGGCATAAGTGTTGTCTTTTCCTGTTTTCTATCACTTAAGCCCTATTTTATAGTTCACAACAATATCGAGGCAAAATATTGTGATGCTTCATTTTATCCAGCCCGACAGTAGTTCACACAATGACTGTGTACCAACAAAGGTGAGGGACACCAACGTTGCCACACACTGTGGGAAAACGATGCTATAAGGAATGCCTTGTTAACAGCAATGTTCTTCTATTAACGTATTAACTGAAAAATATATTATTATTTTTTTGTATCACATTACCCCACAATGACATATAATTTTCAACAATACGGTGATGTTGGCAAATGGTGAAACGCATTTACAGTAACACAATATGTTTTTAATTCAGTAGTGGATAAACTATATAGCTTAAGCCTTCGCTGTGGTACTTACAAGGAATGTCCCTGTAGCCATTTTCCAGGGCGCAGAAGTAGGACATGAACTCCCTCACAGGAATTTTAAAGATTTCAAACAGACATGTGTCCTGGAACAGCGTGTATGTCACCTGGGAAAATACAATCAAATACATATTATGAACACACGCCAGGACAGAAGACATCCATTATGTGCTATTGTTGACAAAACCCCACCAAAATAAGATATATCCAGGTTTAACCAATTAAGCCCTATTTTCCGGTGAAAAATGGCATCAGAGGTGATTATGAAAGTCAACCAAAGAGCAAGATTTTTGGGCAGTGCAATGCTCTATAGCTGGAGCCCCCATTCAATGTTTCCACTATGCTTGCCCCTATAGTTCAGAGTCAGACCTGTCAAAATAAACTAACTATAACACACACACACACACACACACACACACACACACACACACACACACACACACACACACACACACACACTTTTTTTGTCTGGCATTCAGTTTAGTTCAGAGGTTACATTTTGAGAACCGCTGAACTAAAAGGAACAATTTCGGCTAGACTAGACATAAAAACATGATGGTTCTGGTTCCAGTACTGACATAGCTGAGTATCCTCCCTGTCTTTCCTCCCGTTCTGTCCACCAGGTCAAAGATTTGGAAGTTCCAGCTGTTTATCTTCTCCATCAGAGCTTCATGGTCCTCCAGCAGGGGATCCAGTCTGAACACCAGTTCACCCTGCATGGAGAAAACACGTTCATTCATATAAAAGCTGTACCATGCAACTCTCTGTATGATTAAAATGTTAACCATCTGTATGGTTAGGGTGTATGTTAATGCAATACCACGTATACAATTACGGTGGTTGGTTGTGTTTGAGGTTTGACAAGACTGGTTGACATACTGCCGGAAGGTCATTTCTCCCCTGAGCAAGCAGGCAGGTTCTAGTCTAATAACCAAGTGGTTAAAATGTCAGCACTTGCGCAGGAGACCTGGGTTCAAATCCAGAGTAGAACATGATAGTTCTACGATAGTTCTATGATAGTAGATTTGTGAATCATTTATAAAGTAAAGGTGAGAGTGGTTAAGTTAACACCCAGGACTACGTTTTATCCAAAAGACGAAGATTATTGATATCAAAGCCGATCGCATCGCTCCACAGCCTAGGAGCACCTGTTGCGCAGTACTCGATGTTGCGTAGCAGTGGGACGTTATCGAAAATGTTCCCCTCCTGTTTAGCCGACGAAACCAAAAATCTTAAAACGTTAATAACTCTTGATCTAAATCATTCCCTCCAATTCTAAGAAAAGATCATGTGTTAGACGGCCCACCGCGGTCACTTCGCTAGTCGCGTTAGATTTAATCATACCCCCCGTTGTTGTCGATCGGCTCTAGAGTGGCTGCATTTAGCTGCTACATCCACATCCGGGATAACATCCGGTCCGTCGGTAAAAGTGCTCCGCTGCTATAAATCGCTGGGTGCTATGATTGAATGGATTAAATATCCCCGGGCAATTGGAGTGTTAAAGGACAACTTTAGTTTTTTTCAACCAAGGTTCATGTTTTAGGTTGTTATTAGAGAAAGTAAAAGATGAGTATTATTATTTTTTTTAATTTGCTGCTTTCTTTCATTTTAGCAATTTTTTTGTCAAATATGTTTTTATTGAACAGATAAATTATTACAAAATTATTACAAAAAAATATGAAATACTTTTTTTTTATGAAACAAAATGAAAGAAAAAATAAAAACAAAAAAGATAAAGAAATCCCTTAACCCTCCCACCCATACTGCTCAGTGACATTGCATACTATATAATAAGATGATAGAAAGCTCATGGAAAACATCTGAAAAGAAAATGGCGTACAGTCAACCATATCAATGGTATCCTGTCTATTAATTGTTTCTACTCAGGTAATGGACAAGGGCAGCCAAATCTTATCAAACTGTCTCTCCCTGTTTCTCAGGAAATGATTTTAGCTATTTTTGACAGAGGGGCGGGGGCATTCGAACAAGGATCTAAATATGTATTTTTTTTTTTACACACTTTTATGGTGATTTCTATTTCTATTTACTATTGTCCTACTAGACCCCAGGAAATTACATCTGGCCACAGTAGTTGGTTTCTGTGTGTCTGAACATACAACTGACTGACTACTGCCATACTGTGTGTTATAGGCTCAATATGTCAGTTTGTTACCTCCTCCTTCACATTCAATAGATACCGTGATCTTTGGTGGCCAAATTTAATTTACTCAGGTCTAGTAGGACTATAGTAAATTATAATAAAGAAATCGCCATAAAATTGTATATATTTTTAGCCCCCTGTCAAAACTAGCTAAAATCACTAAAATGAAAGAAAACAGCAAAAATAATAATAATAATAATACTCATCTTTTACTTTCTCTAATAACAACCTAAAACATGAAAAAATATTTAGCCCCTATAGGGGTCGATGCTGTGAACGGTAATGAAACCATTAGCCCCTATAGGGGTCCATGCTGTGAACGGTAATGAAACCATTAGCCCCTATAGGGGTCCATGCTGTGAACGGTAATGAAACCATTAGCCCCTATAGGGGTCCATGCTGTGAACGGTAATGAAACCATTAGCCCCTATAGGGGTCCATGCTGTGAACGGTAATGAAACCATTAGCCCCTATAGGGGTCCATGCTGTGAACGGTAATGAAACCATTAGCCCCTATAGGGGTCCATGCTGTGAACGGTAATGAAACCATTAGCCCCTATAGGGGTCCATGCTGTGAACGGTAATGAAACCATTAGCCCCTATAGGGGTCCATGCTGTGAACGGTAATGAAACCATTAGCCCCTATAGGGGTCCATGCTGTGAACAGTAATGAAACCATTAGCCCCTATAGGGGTCCATGCTGTGAACAGTAATGAAACCATTAGCCCCTATAGGGGTCCATGCTGTGAACGGTAATGAAACCATTAGCCCCTATAGGGGTCGATGCTGTCAAGGAGTTTCGACTTAAACTCCATGTGTTGTTGAGCGTGTTGATCCACAGGGCTCTGTACTTCTAACTTTCCCTTTTTGCTCTACTGTACATTAAACACCGTCGCTGAAAATAGCAGATCGACAAGCTCACAACACGTCACGTTGTGAGCTTGTCGATCTGCTATTTTCTATGAAGTCTTTCCCCAGAATAACCATGCTGGCGTTCAAGTGATTAACATAATTCAGAACATTAAATATTTAGTGTCTCACGCGCATTGTTTTCGACACTCAAAAAGCGATATGCATGAAGGCCTTCCTAATGAAACTTCCAGCTGGCATACTGTACAAACAATCCTCGGCTGAATTCACAGCAGCCGTCTTGACAACACTGCAGGGACATGCAGACAATAGCAGTGGGACTACTGAGAAAAAAACAGTCACAGCTCAAAGCGGCTCTACGCCAACTGTGGGGGGAAAACCCAGAGATCTAATAAATAATAATAATAATAATATCTGAATAACCAAAACCCAGGGAAATGAAAGCTCAGTTGGACGCACTCTCTCTCTCTCTCTCTCTCTCTCTCTCTCACACACACACTTGCACGTGTGTGCACACACGCAGGCACTATATTGCGTCAAGACAAATGTAGTTGTTGTAACAAAATATACAAAATGACAAATGACACCAAGGATGCTGTGACATCACAAACTCAGAATCAAATGTTGCCCAAAAAAAAAAGAATACAAAATCAGACCCGTCTGAAGTGCTGTTGGTACTGTACTGTAATGTACTGTACGGTGCTAGTACTGTACTGTTCTTTGTTGTACTGTACTGTACTGTTCGTACGTTGACGTTTACCTAAAAACAGCCAAAATACTCGCGTGCAAGCGCGGTCTTTATGTGCATTATGGATCATAATATGCTGAAAATGCGATATTCGGGGAATGATTAGAGCTTAATTTGACTTAGATGTGACAAAAACAGTTATTCCCCCATCGGATCACCTCCCGACCTGACCTTTCAAATAGCTAGTGGATGTTTACCATTGTTAAGATTTACAATTCTGTAGACTTAGATAGCATTTGATACAGACTTAAATAGCATGTTATGTAGGCAGCATAAGTGCATTGTATGTAGTCATAGCACGCCATAGTACATATGTATAGCATAGTAGTATAGATGTATAGCTTATATGTATAGTTTCATTATAGATATTCCACTGTTACTTTCTTAGCTTACGCATGTTTCATGATAAATGTTTTTATGTGATGTATTCCCATGCTTTTTTGTTCTTGCTTAATGTAAGTCGCTCTGGATTAAGTGCGTCTGCTAAATGCCTAAATTGTAAATTGTAAATTGTTTGAACCGTAACTGATTTTCGGCCATTTTAGGAGTTTAAAAAAATGTCTGGCACTATAGTACCAGCGCTGATGGAGTTAAGAGGGGTGACAGTTGCTCAGGATGTACAGTACAGCTGCTGTCTTGGTATCCGAAGGTTCCAAGTTTGATCATGCGTGTCCTTGAGCAAGACACTAAACCCCTAACCGCCCCCGATGAGCAGGTTGATGCCCTGCATGATTTCCTTTGCAATCGGTGTGTGAATGTGAAATACATTGTAAATCGCTATGAAGGGTTGTAAAGACTAGAAAGGCGCTATGTAAAGGCCAAACCACTGCACCTCCTCGCAACTCCTTGCAACAAAACAGTTTCAAGGTCAACCACACCAATGCAACTCCTTGCAACTGCCAAGAGGGGATAATATTTGCAAGTAGTTGCATGGCGAATCATTGGTGTGGACAGAGTGGGCTTTAGTACAGTCCCTTTACTATCCTAAAAGCACTTCGTCCAGGTGACGTTTAGTTGTGACATCATGGCCAAATCCTTGGTGTCTGGTGGGTGGATGAAACATCACATACCTCTGATTCCTGAGTCTTCTTCTCCATGCTGGGACTGTGCTCTTCCTCGTCTGCCTCCCTCGGGCCCCCTGCCAGGTCGGTCCTCTTGTCCCCTGGCCACGAGTCCACCTCCACACTCTCCTCCCTAATTAGAGGCTCACCCATGAACTCTGACCCTTCACCTGCTTCACACACACACACACACACACACACACACACACACACACGCACACACACACACACACACACACACACACACACACACACACACACACACACACACACACACACACACACACACACACACACACACACACACACACGTACTGTACGTTAAATCTGGCAAGCAGAGTGCTCACGTGCAAGTGCACACACATACTGTAGTGTAGTAGGCCCAGCCACACATACCAATCAATTTGAATCTAATAAATCCTATCTGAAGTTGCAATATACTGTTCAATCCCTCATTGAAATACACACTTCGTTCATGCATTTATTTACTTTGCTTTTCTTCCCCACTCCTAAGCATTTTTTTCATTGAAGCCCGGGACTGAATATTAGGTGAAAGAGAAATGTGGAGATTTGTTGTAAATTAGTTCAAATTGAGGATGTTATTCCACACTGCAGATCACTATTGGCACTCTGCATGTGTGGTGTACATTCTCCACCAGATGGCATCCTTGGTTAGGTGAGTGGACCAATGGAAAGCTGATCAATGTCTGACTCTAGAACAGTGGTTTTCAACCCTTTCCACATCAAGGCCCATTATTTATTCTGCATTTGAGCCACGGAACATTTGATGAGATTTAGCATCTCAGACCCAAAACTAAAGAATATTTTGTTGGCTAAGATTTTGTCCACAATTCCATATTATACAATTTACAATTTAGGCATTTAGCAGACGCTCTTAATCCAGAGCGACTTACATTAAGCAAGAACAAAAGCATGGGAATACATCACATAAAAGCATTTATCATGAAACATGCGTAAGCTAAGAAAGTAACAGTGGAATATCTATATAATGAAACTATACATATATACTACTATGCTATACATATGTACTATGGCGTGCTATGACTATATACAATGCAATTCTAGTGCTGTCTACATAACATGCTATAAGTCTGTTTCAAATGCTATCTAAGTCTACAGAAGTGCTATCTAAGGATATAGATATAGATTAGATATAGCTGTATTGATGTTGGTACCATAGGAGAGATAACAGGCAAATGTTGATGAAAACAATTCTTCTACATTCTCTAATTGTGTAGACTTGCAGATGTTTAAAAAACAGAAACCAAAAATGAAATGACGGGTCCATTTGGTTCGGGTCATTTTACAGTCAAGAGTTAAAGATCTATAAGTGTCCATTTGGTTACAAACTGTACAGTATATTTTATTGTCTCCAACAGGCCGAAGGCATGGGGAGAGAGTATGTTTTGCATTTCGTCCGTGTGTCCGTGTGTGTGTGTATCCGTGTGTGATCAAATCAGCTTCACGGTGGCGCTATAACAATTCCTGTTTGTACCTGCAACTGCATTGATCTGTGTACAACTTTGTATGCACTTGCTAGAAGCCAAGGAAAAGCCTTTGCCCTGCATTTCTCAGATCTGCCTGTAATAGCGCACCCATGAAGCCGATTTTTGCAACACATTTATTTTTATTACTCACACAGATTTTATCCAAATCTCACGCCAATTGGTAAACATGATCTCTATAGTCATGTGATCAAGATGGGTCTGATTCCACCCCACTTGGCTAAGATTGCCTTCCAAAGGTCCCTAGAACACCTGAGCTCAAAGAATGGAATGAGGAAATGATTAAAATCACATATGAATATATGCTGATCAATGGGAATGGGGGAAAGTAAAATGAAAGAGACATGGGACGAATTTTGGATATCTATGAACCTTAATGATGTCTTTGTTTTTATCTTTCTTCTTTTGTTTTGTTTCTTGGACTGGCTGTTTGTGAGTTTTGTAATTTTGCTGCTGCTTTGTATTGTACTACATTTATTATGTACCATTTTGGAAAATAAATAAATAAATTAAAAAAAAGAAGAAGATTGCCTTCCAAAGTTTTCAGGAGTGGCCCGTTTCACTCACTCGTGGGCTGTTGATGTCGGAAGTGGTGGAAGTCAACATCATAATGTGAACATGACATACCATGTGAAAGCAGCAGACACGTGCTCGACCCGTCGTGAGACAGATAATCGAGGCGATGTTTTTTGTTATCACATGCGGTGCAGTAGGGTATTGTAACATTGTCCTTGGCTTTGACTACTTCAGACAGGACTGGAGTCACAGGATCTGTAACAGCGTGTCAGCAGGCTTTCAGGTGCCACGCAGCAGCACGCACACCCCGCCACAATGCCTACAGTGCTGTTTATTTCCCCCACGTTTGTGTTGAACGTTGAAGTGATATCGAGTTACGTGCAAACATTGCAAAGTTGTCACTATGATATCGGGGAGGAGGCGAGAGTGTCTTATCAGTGTGGCTAAAGCCAGGCTAGAGGCTTGGGGACTGAAGATGCGTTCAAAGCTGAAGATATATAATATGTTTCCAGACCAGTTGCTTCAGTCACTTCACTGTGGTCGCACGCAGGTCAGCGTTGGTTACAAAAGATAACACCAAGAACGGTGGCCTGTGATGCAGGTGTCGCTAGGGGGCGGGTGTGAGGTTGCACGTTATCTGGGGAAATTGTAATTCACTAATAAAGTAATTATTAATCAAGAATTTGTGAAATGGGGAAAATGGCTTTGTTAAGACCTCCGTAATATTATGGTCAATGCCTGTGTGAAAAGTGGGAGCGATTGGTGCAGCCAGTGAGGAGCCACAACAGAGTTTTCGCATTTTCCCATGTAAGTCGATGGGACATTTTAATGCACTAATAAATTAATTATTAATCAATAATTTGTTAAAGTGAATAAATGGCTCCTTTAAGACCTCTGTAATATTATGGTCAATGCCTGTGTGAAAAGTGGGAGCGATTGGTGCAGCCAGTGAGGAGCTACGAGGCTGTTTCAGACATTCAGACAGACATTGAGTGAATTATAGTATGATGATGATGTCACCTGAGCGTCTGCGCTGAACCAGGTCAGTGGTGTAGAGCTGGTGAGCCTCCCCCACGTCTGCTGGGGCACCTCCCTTCATCAGCGTCTGGCGACCACAGCTGCAATGGACACACACGGTCACTTGAGTACGGGTGCGTTCGGAAATGCGCACCGGGAATGTGGTCAATTTGTTGAGTGTGGTGGGTGGTGACGTCACAGAGTGCGTTCAGTGTGCCTTATTTACGAACGACCACAGCTGTGACGCAATCACACCGATTCACACTGGACAACCCCAGCTTCAGGGTAGGGTCGCTCAGTGTGGGCACTCGGCACACCCGGTGCGCAGCGCACTGGATTTTCGAACGACAATGCACCGAGTGCACTGAATAAACGAACGACAAGAGAGCACACCAGTGCGTTCAGGGCGCATTTCCGAACGTCTGAAGACAAACATCCACTCAGCGTCAGTAACACATGCTCCAGAAGGAGGGTGTGTTACTGACAACCAAAAAGAGACCTTTAATCACTTAACCCATTTAAGACCTGAGGCCGATTCTATAAATAAAATGCCTTATAAATCAGTAGTTCTCAAACTTTTTATTGCAAAGAACAGTACACCCCAAATTGATATAAATTTGCACCCCCCCTTAGTGACAAAGAACTTTAGTTGCATATACATTCATGTAACAATAAATACAATCTTGAATCATTGGTTGTTTTTTTTTGGAAATTCAATGAATAACACAATGTTTAAATTTTCGGTGCAGGAAAAATATTTGAAATAGTTACTACCGTGCAAAACTGAGCGTTAATTGAATTCTGAAGGTGTAAAAATGGACCCGTGAGGGGTCAGCATTTTGCAGTGTATATGCACCTGGTACAGAGATGGACGGAGGGGCTGCGGAAGGCTTGTTGGAAGTCAGGGGAGCTGAGTGTGTAGCCCAGGGGCTTGTGCAGGTTGAGGCTCGGCTTGGTCAGGAAGTCAGCCGTGTCCGGAAACTCCACAGGCGAGCGGGTGACCAGGGAGGACGAAGATCCTGTACCCACCGCTGGAGGGCTATTGCTGGGCGAGTTGAGCGGACTTAGGCTCGGAGAGGTGCCTGATGGGGAGAGAGGGGAGTGGAATGATAATGACATTGAATTGGTGCAACAGTTAAACCACAAACTAATTGATTTAATCCATTGTAAATAATTAAAAAAACATATAAAAAAATAATCAATATTTAACCCATTTTGGGCAGGAACCCCTTTTGGTGTTTTAAAGCATTATGTTATACTTTAGCTATTGAAAAATTGCAGATCTACAAGCATATAGCATTTTTGGGGTCCTTGACATGAAATTTGGAGCACCACTGATACAGAAACATAAGGTTTTTCAGAAAACTCTCAGGATTCAAGCCAAAATTAGTTAAAAAAGCAGCCCTACAAAAGGGCTATTGTTGATAAATAATAGAAGGTCTTTCTTGGGGCCTCACCTGCTCTCCTGGGCCCTGCATGGTAGGTGAGTGTGACTGAAGAAGACCTCTGCTTAGGGATGGTAAGCAGGTTAGCGTTGGGCCCATTGGACAAAGACCCTGAGCTGGAACATAAATACACACCATCATTATTCACCATAATATTGTTGATCTCCATATTTTTACTTTTTGTGTTTTTTCGTAAATTAACGTTCTACTTGATCATACTCGACTCAAGTATCAAAAGTAGCAGATCCACAAGTGACGCATTTAATTTTAATACTGAAAAGTTACAGTTTTGGACTGTTACAGTTACAGTTTCCACCCGACAGAGAGGATATAATTCACCATCACTCTGTTTTTTACGTATAATTGCCATTCTTGATTTGTTCCCAAGAAAATGGTCACTTAACATTATTGGCACAGGTATTAAAAAGTGAGTGCAGGTGAGTGTTCTAGAAAAGATGCATTCTACTAGTAGCCCCACACGAGCATGGCAACAACAGGCAACATGGCAGACGGAACCTATCCTCTTTGCACATGCCCAACGTAAATAATCTATCCAATGAAATTAGTCATCTGGCAAAGCCACAAAAGAAAAAAATCAATGCCATAAATATCATAACCAGGGAAGCCAGCCACCATGGATGGAGTGCTACTGCCACCCTGTGGAGATATATAAACTCTACAGTCCAGAGTTCCAACTGTGAGCCCATTTCGTATTGTGCTGTATGAGGGGTTGATGACACCGATCTGTCCAGATATTAGGCGGATGTCTGGGCAAAGAAAATGATCATTTATGTCTAGTTTGTGCGCATCCAGTTGTTGGTCGCTGGTGCTGGACACAAAGAGTAACAGTTTAAAAATAAGGACTCCGCACAACAGCATTGCTCCAACAATATTTCACTTCACACAAAGACAGTGTCGGTACAACATTTTGGACAAACATTATCGATGTTGTGCTGTTCTTCTTATTTTAGTGTTTCTGGAGCAGGAAAAACAATTGCATGTAAAAATCAACATATGCCGCCCATTATAGTATCATTATCTTTGCCAAGTCATATGTATCAAATATCCATCCAGAAGCTCAAAAAGCTTTGCAATGTGGTGTGTTGTATGATGAACTAGGGAATTAATTTGCCACAAAAAAATAAGTTGAAACCTGGAGATACACTGTATACTGCTAAATCAATTGTCGATCAAGTGTCAATACGGGGTATGCATGTGACATCATCGTCATACCCGGAAGTTATACAGGAACGCCTTCTGAGTGGCAAAAAAACTACTTCCTGTCCTTGACAGCCCCTACATCCAAACAGAAAAGTCCAAGCAGAAAATGCATTAAACAATGTGGTAAAGACGCACTTTACCACTCACTTTATGCATGCACATACACATACATACTCTATTAAACTCTGGGGCCCTATGTGTGGGTCAATATACCTGGTCAGGTTGAGGTCAGGGTGGGGTCTCTTGCCGTTGTTGCGTTCCCAACGTGATGAGGTTGAGTCAAGAGGAGGAAGTGGGGAGGAGGTGGAGCCCCATCTCAGCTGAGGGGTCGGGAGGCTGTTCCTGCTGCTCAGACCCTGCTGGGACAGACAGGGGAAGTCATCAATAAAGATATGCTGCTGTGCTGCTGAATACATTGACCTCCAAAAACACATTGTTTTCCCAAGGGAAAACTCCTGATGCTCCTGATGTTGGCCAGGATTAACATGAAATACCACTCAAGTTCCAAAATATATAAGCATTTAAAATAAAGTACTATATTTTGTAAACACACGCTGCTGAAACACATGGTTTGCTTGACTGAATTCAGTCTTTGTTGTAATGTTACTTCTAATTTTAATATGAATTAAAATGAATATGTATATGCATTCAACAATAATAATAAAATAAAGTATATGTTGTAACGTTGCTGCTAAAACTCAGTTGAATCAGGTTTTGATTGAAATGTACATTCCTACCGTTTAGTACAATTTTATAACTATTCATAGCCTGTTCACTGACTTACAACTTGAACTGGGCATGATTGCTTTTACTTATGTTGGTGTGGGTACATTTTCATATGCCATTTTTAGTAACAGAGATTGAGGTTCACGTGGACAGCATGTTTGGTTTGGGTAACTAGGCTGAGGGGGAGGGGGGGGGGGGGGGTGTTGCATCTGCTGGCCATAGCTGTCCTTTCTGTACCCCGTTACTGTCACGCTGGGACTGAGGGGCCAGACGCCGCCCACCTTCATGGACTTCCTGTCGCTCCTTTCTACATGGTCATCCACTTCGTCACAGGGGTAGAAGCCGGGGAACGGCGTGAAGGGGTTGACCCTGGGACGGCAGGAGCCAGAGAAAGTCCCCATGAGACTGGAGATGTTGCGCAGAGACGAGTTGGTGTGGGGCGACAGGGAGGAGTCCATCAGCAGGTCCGACAGTAGGTTCCTGGCCTCGTTGATGACCGAAAGGTCAACACCGTTGCCACTCACTGCACCCTGTCAGGCAAAATTAAATGCACAGACACATTCAAAAGAAATGTAAACCAACAGACACAATGACTACATTGACAATGCATAGTGTAATTTAGCACGGAGGTCAGTGAGTCATTATTGAATTACAGATAAAAGGAGTGGGTGTTTATACGTTTTACATTATCTCACTCGTTTTTTGGAAAATCAGTTTTTATTTAACATTAGTCTAAATCAATATGGCTAAACTACAGTACAGATTGTCTGTATCGAGTTTCAAAACAGTGGTTCTCAAAGTTCTCACCTTATTATGACCTATTAAGAGGGTTCCAGGAGTACCCACAAAATGAGGAACAGTTTAAACTCTTAAGCCCGCCTTATCTAATAGCTCACTATTGTGAGCTTGCAGATTTATCGAAAAGGGAAAAGATTCATATTTTCAAATGGGGGCATTCCAATTTGGGGGGGTCCTTGACATTACAATCTTGGATTTGAGGATGGGACCTTTTCACAGCCAGCAGTCCTCATCACTTTTAACACTGCTAGAATGTACGTATGCATGGCAGTATGGGATGACAGCAGGCCTCTGAGCTCATAGCATCGATCGTGGCTAATTGAGAGCCCGCAGTGATGTCAGTGATGAAGTGGAGTGCTGGGTGGTGCGTACGCAGAAATGCAGGGCAAGCACTTTGGCGCTTGGTGACGTGGGTAGGGAAGCATTACTTATGCAGAGCTGGCATAAGCGATGCCGGATGGAGATTCCTCACCCCGTATTGGCTTACCTCACCCCCTTTTAGCTCACCCATTCCCTCAGGATCCCCACCTACTCATAATTCATCTCGTCTCCCTTCTTCTCCCTGAGTCCACCCATACCTCGTCCCTCTCTTCCCTGTGATTTGTCTCATCTTCCATGTTGTTCTCATCACTTGCTTTGTGCAGTCTCTGGTCAGAGGCAGGCAGGCAGCTAAGTTGTAAGTCAGAAAGTAAGCTGGGTTTTGGTGCCCATGTTATGCAGGTGGATAGTTAGCCGAGTTCAAAAACCTCCCAAAAAGGGGTAGTTTTGTTGCATCTGGTGTCCTGGAAGCAGATGACGTCTTTTAGGCTGCAGTAGCCAACACTTTTGCGTACACAAATATTTTAGAACCTTATCAAGGTGGTTGAAAATATGTGGCATGACAACGATTTCTCAGCCATTGTATGCCGGTACTATATTTATTCAGTGTGAGTGAGTATACACCATTTGTTGCTCTCTCACCCTACCAAAATATATCACAGGAAATGAACGTCATAAACCTGACTTATAGACTTTGCCTTTTATCCACATGAACCCTACCGTCCCTGTTCAGGTCATGTCATAATAATAAACATTCAGCTAAAATAGGTGAACATAGGGTGACAATAGCAAAACTACAAGCTCACAATGCATTGTGTTGCAGTGCAATGCATTGCAATTTAGGTCAAATCCTGCAAGCTTGAACCATGGCAGTTGTTCTGGTGTAGTATGCAATGGGCTTGAACTATTCCTGCACAGTATTTAAACAATAAATACAGCATTGTATACACATACTGACCTGATATTGTGGTTTGTACCAATGCTTCAGGTCCCAGTCCCACAAGATCATCTGAAAAAAACAAAAAACTATTGAGTTAAAGGACTTATGCATATGCACTGTACAGTATGTGGATGAGTTTCAGTGTGTGTGTTTGTGTAAGAAAAAGTGAGATGTAGGCTATTTACATACAGTATGAAGTGCAGTGCACAGGCTTTGACCTACGCCCCAGTAAAATGGCTCATGACGTCACAGGGACAGCAATAGTGATAGGGCATTATGCGAGTCGTCTGTCTGTTATCTAAACACATACTGTAGTGGAGTAACAGCTAGATTGAGGATTTCCTGCACATGATGCACTTTCTATTACAACTATGTTAATGCACGCTACCTATGAGACAGCACACTAAAGTCTTTCACTGAAAGCAAAACAAGAAAAGCAAACCACTAAAGCCACAATGGTACGCCTACAATGGAGCTATGAGATCTTATCTGGCTCCAACTACGTCAATCGCCAGCATTTCCACCTTATCTATCTGTTGGTCACCAAACAGAGCTTGCACACCCTACACTAACGTAGAGTAGAAGTTGGCAAACGCTGTGCAACAATGTGGCTACTGTTGAACTTGAAATAACCTAATATTTGACCGTCAAAGCGCAAATGCCATTCTTATTTATCATAGATACTTAGTGAATAGCTTATTTCATATTGCTGTGAATTAGGCAGGACATGCAGGCTGAACACAGGCTAAATCTTGTTAATATACTATACACCTCGAGTCCATACCGATTCTTAAGTTGTGCAAATATGATAATCAAGAAGTTACTTCAAAGTTTAAACTACTGAATATCTGCAAACTATGAAAGTAATAAATTGCACCTTTCCTCTTGCTACAAATCTCAATTCAGACAATTTTAAACAACAACTTGTTCGCTGTAAGTAAAAATATCCTTGGAAGTATACTGTAGGTCTGTGCCTCCCAAGGTATATGTTTGAGGAGAAAGCCATGGCAGTGTTACATCTAAGCCAGTGGTTCTCAAAGTGGGGCCCAGGGACCCTCGGTGGGGTCATTACAGATCTCAAACTCTGAGAGTGTACAAACGGGACATAATGGACATGTAACATTTGTACATGGGGGTTCTAGGGAAGAAAAAAAAAGTTTGAGACCCACTGATCCAGGCAAAACACATTTTAGTCGGGGTCAGTAGTACGCAGTCTCACTCCTCCCCACAAGGGGGTGAGACA
Source organism: Protomyctophum bolini (assembly GCF_963924005.1). NCBI lineage: Eukaryota > Metazoa > Chordata > Actinopteri > Myctophiformes > Myctophidae > Protomyctophum > Protomyctophum bolini. The sequence continues at coordinate 34,242,084 of NC_137862.1, forward strand.
AGATTTAGTCTCCACCTCCACAA
>NC_137862.1:34247106-34252106 GCF_963924005.1 Protomyctophum bolini
TTGAAAATGGTGGGCCCTATTGTAAACAAGTGTAATGCTTTATGATGTCGTCCACTCACAATTAACAGTTGTTGTATTGAGTTGAAATGTACTGTAATTCTGCAAACTGTTAATAAATCAATCAATCAAACATGATGACCACTGCCGTTCAGAAGGTATGGGAAAGTCTCCCCATTGGCTTATAGGACAGCCAATGATCAAAAAGTGTTGACCATTTGCAGTGTCTGTTCATAGACCAGATGCTCTTCAAGCAAGCTGGTTTTGTGATGGCTCGTGGACTTCTAGACATGCTATTTTCACTATTTTTTGCACGACTGACGCCATTGTGCGACAAAGTATAAAATATCAAAAAGTACAAATATGATTATTCGATTAATAAAAAAATGTAATCGACAAAATAATCGCTAAGAAAACAAATGGATATTATTTGCAGCCCTAGTTAGATTCCCACCGCGTAACGAAACAGAGGCCTCCAGTGTATACTGTATGTCCCACCACCGGCCTGACATGCTAGCTAAAATGCCCTAGATAAAGGCTGTGGGCCTTTAGCACAGCGTGCCAAACCTCAAGCAGGGCCAGCGAGGGTTAGCCAGGAGAGCCGGGGGGGGGGGGGGGGGGTTTGGGGGTGGGGGCCTAAGGGGTGTCACCAGTGTCGTCAGGGCAACCTGGCAGGACCATGGAAAATTCTTTGAGTAGGGAAAGGGGCTTGTGGAAAACGTCATCCTTCCTTTTCACACTGACCTACCACTTCACTGACCAGGTGCTTCTTCTGTGTGTGTGTGTGTGTGTGTGTGTGTGTGTGTGTGCTCGCGTATAAAGTATATACACAAGTAAATAAATACTCAAGTACACTTTACTAAGTACAGTACATTTTCTTTTTAATACAAATGCATTTCTGTATTGATATTTAGAACCCTTTTGCCACAAAAATAAGAGAAATCCGAAATGTTCACAAATAGTGAAAATAGCAGAACTACAAGCTTACAACATGTCACACTGCGCAACGTGTTGAGATGGAAGATCTGCTATTTTCACTATTTTTGAAATACGGTGGTTCGTACAGAGTTAAAGTAACACTACAGCTCTATTGTCTATAATGTTTTTCTATGTCACGACAGTCACATACGGTTACCGTCTACATGGCCAAATGGTGACACACACACACACAATCATCATTAATGATTGACAGACAGACAGACAGACAGACAGACAGATAAAATAATTAATTAAAGTGTGCAAAACATGATCATCAGGTCTTATTGTTATATAAGTGAACAAAAAAGTGTACAGTATTTGTTAAAATGTTGTTTTTATGTGGGCACGCCCACCAGTTCATTAAGTATGCCTGGTTTGCCTGGTGGGTGGTGATGGGTGGTGATCCACCTGAACTGAAGCCGCACCCACAGCTGTAGTTGTATGATAAAGGGGGAGGGGCTGATGGTGTGATGTCACTATATTACTGTTTATTTCATTGGTCCGTTTGACTGTCAAGGGTTCAGCCTCCAGGAAGAAACCCTAAATACAAAGTTAATACACCATTGCACATAAAAAACGACTCCAGGGTGTCTAATGAAGTACTGTCACCTCATATACACATGAAAAACTGGAAAAACTGCATGTAGTCGCAAATCCAACGGATGGAGAAGTGAGCAAGTCCAAGCTTTTTGAGTAGTGGTTCTCAACATTTTCATGTCAAGGACCCCTGAATTGATATGAATTTGGCCACGGACCCCCATCTGAAATATATCTTTTCCAGAGGCCTCTATTTGTGTTGCAAGTTTCCAAAGTTATTCCAGATTTTTCACAATTTTACAAGATATATCAAAATATTTTGAAAATAGCAGCATTGAGCTTGTAACAAGCTTACAAGTGACACCAGTTTAGAATAGCTGAAGTATCAGACCTGTACTGAGCTGATCTGAACTGAGCGGTGCTGTGTGTGTGTGTGTGTGTGTGTGTGTGTGTGTGTGTGTGTGTGTGTGTGTGTGTGTGTGTGTGTGTGTGTGTGTGTGCGCACTCACGCTGCAGTGGTCAATGGGTGAGTGTGTATACGTGTAATTAGCTAGGAATGGCCCGTCATCTGCAGGGTTCAATAGGTCGTACTGTCTAAACAGCAGGGTCAAAGGTCCTACTCTAAACACTCATAGGGACAGACCCACAGAAAGACGGACACACACACACCCTGAGCCGTCTCCTGGATCTTCACGGCCCTTCTCACAGTCCTTCCCCCTGGTTTACCAGTGAGCTGCGGAAGCTGAAGGCAGCGGGCCGTGTCATTGAGCGCCGTTTCAAGGCGTCAGGGCTCACTGTCCAGAGCCTGCATACAGGGAGCATCAAAAAGCTTACTCAAAAGCAAGTAACTCCGGTAACTCAAGCAACTTTTCTCCACCATAGATAACCTCCTCAAACCACAATCACCAACACACAGTGACACCACAGAGGACCAGTGCAACAACATTCTCGATTCATTTTGGTCAAAGGTCAATAACATCCGCTCAGCCATATCCCACTCCTCCACTCCACCTGCCACGATCCTCACCCCACACAGCCCCGACCACCACCCTACAGCCAGGGATCCCCCAGCCTCTCCACAGCCCCGACCACCACCCTACAGCCAGGGATCCCCCAGCCTCTCCACAGCCCCGCCCACCACCCTACAGCCAGGGATCCCCCAGCCTCTCCACAGCCCCGACCACCACCCTACAGCCAGGGATCCCCCAGCCTCTCCACAGCCCCGACCACCACCCTACAGCCAGGGATCCCCCAGCCTCTCCACAGCCCCGACCACCACCCTACAGCCAGGGATCCCCCAGCCTCTCCACAGCCCCGACCACCACCCTACAGCCAGGGATCCCCCAGCCTCTCCACTGCTTGGCCAACATATCACAGCATCAAGTTGAGGCCATCATCACCAAGATGAAACCATCCACATGTGCCCTTGACCCCTTCCCCACAGCTCTGTTAAAATCCCATATAACTGCCATAAGCCCCGTCATCACCACAACCATTAACCACTACCTCCAAACCGGCCATGTTCCACCTGCTTTAAAGACAGACATCATTAAACACCCCTCCTGAAAAAACCCACCCTTGACCCGGAAGTACTTTCCAACTACAGGCCCATCTCCAAACTGCCCTTCCTTTCCAAGGTACTGGAAAAAGTGGTTGCCGCTCAACTTTAAAACACAATAATCTTTTCGAAAAATGTCAATCCGTATTTCGCTCAGCCCACAGCAAAGAAACAGCACTTGTCAGAGTCACCAATGACCAGCTGATGGCAGCTGATAATTGTTCCCCCTCCCTCCTCATCCTCCTGGACTTGTCAGGCGCATTTGACACAGTAGACCACACCATCCTTCTCAACCGTCTCCACTCCACCATAGGACTCACTGACACTGCACTCAACTGGTTCTACTACCTCACAGACAGAACCGAGCGTGTCTCCCTGGGAGGTGTCTACTCACGGTCACAGCCTGTCACCTGTGGCATACCTCAACGTTCCGTCCTCGGCCCCACCCTCTATATGCTCCCCCTTAGTCGTGTCATCAACCGGCATGGGATTTCCTACCATTGCTACACTGATGACACCCAACTCTACCTCAGGACTGTCCCACTCCGATCTGCCCCCTGTCAACTCTACCTCAGGACTGTCCCACTCCCCTCTGCCCCCTGTCAACTCTACCTCAGGACTGTCCCACTCCCCTCTGCCCCCTGTCAACTCTACCTCAGGACTGTCCCACTCCCCTCTGCCCCCCTGTCGTCACCCTCATCACCATCACCATCATCCACACTAACCACCTGTCTTGAGGAGATAAAGGCGTGGATGATTGACAACTTCCTACAACTCAACAACCTCAACCCTGCCAGATGCAGAAAAACTCATCCACGCCTTTGTCTACTCAAGGCTTGACTACTGCAACGCACTTCTCACCGGGATCTCTAGCAAGAGCCAGAACAGCCAGAACAGTGCTGCTAGGATCCTGGTGAGTCTGCAAAAATATGAACACATCACACCCATACTCTATTCCCTACACTGGCTTCCCGTCTCCTTCAGGATAGAATACACGGTATGCCTCCTCACCCATCAGTGCATCCCCCACCCTCCCCCTACTTAAAGGAACTCATTGAAACCCCAGCCTCCACCCGCATCCTCCGCCCTGGCACATCAAACGCACTCAAAAGCACAAAGACAAAACTCTGCACCATGGGGGACCGGGCCTTCTGCTCAGCTGCTCCTCGGCTGTGGAACGTCCTCCCCGACCACCTGAGAGCACCACCGTCCGTGGATGCTTTTAAAAAGGAACTAAAGACCTTCCTTTTTTGCAAGGCATTTGCCTAGTTGGACTTTTAAAATGCCCTGGGTGTTTTTCTAACCTTTTAGCGGTTTAGGTGATCACAGAATGCATTAATTGTTTTTATTCTTATTTTTACTTTATTTCTGCCTTGTAGCACTTTGAGATTTGTTTCAAATGTAAAGTGCGTTATAAATACGTATTATTATTATTATTATTACATAGCCATGTAAAGGAGCAGTGTGCACCGCTCAACAATAGGGTTGATTCATAATATTGCCGGGGACCCACTAGTACCTGGTCAAGGACCCCTGGGGGCCCTCGGAACACCACTTTGACCCACTAGTACCTGGTCAAGGACCCCTGGGGGCCCTCGGAACACCACTTTGACAAACACTGTTTTAGAGGATATCCTGATTAAAGTCTAGCATGATGCAGTGCTTCGTGTAAATATGAAAGTCTTGAATGCCTGTATGGCCTTGAAGATGAAAGAGCCACTAGCACCATGCGTATTGACAAATTTGGTCGCTGGTCGGTTCAGTGGTTTGTGCACACACGCACGCACACACCATCTTAGCTTAGCTGTCCATCGTGTACGATGATGATCCTTGCTTCGGGTCGGAGGGGAGGGGGGGCGGGGGTCAGCGTTGTTGCTGCTGGTGCCACTTTGTGTGGCTGTTAAGGCCGATGTGTGCGCTGCAGATCTTT